>NC_084572.2:35341802-35381802 GCF_033978685.3 Nerophis lumbriciformis | reverse complement strand
AATAAATAATGAATAAATCGAATAAAAAAATGTAATACATAAAAATAAATAAATAACTAAATAATTCAATACTTTGGAAAAAATATATAAAAATAATGTTAATTTAAAGTTATTTAAAAAAAAATGGAATTACATATGAAAAAAATATATATATATATATATAATTTAAAAAATTAATATAAATACAAATATAAGAATAAATAATTGTTTTTATAAATAAATAAAAATAAAGTAATAAAAAACGGTATAAATGTATAAAAATGTTATGAATAAATAAAACATCCTGGAATAAAGTGTTTTATGTATTTTGGGTCTCTAGAAAAAATACATATAAATAATAGTAATTAAAGGTTAAATTAAATTAATTAATAAATAAATAAATACAAATAAAATGATATTTATTCTATTTTTATTTTACATGTATATTTAAATTAAATAACTAAACTAAAGGCAATAAAATAAATAACAATAAATAATGAATAAATCGTATTAAAAAATCTAATAATTTAAAAAAAAAACTGAATAATTAAATACACTGGAAAAAATATATAAAAATAATGTTGATTTCAAATTATAAAAAAAAAAAGGAATTACATTGGGAAAAAAAATAGTAATCAAAGGTTAAATTAAATAAATTAAATTACTTAATTAATTAATACAAATAAAATGAAATTTTTTTATTAAAATTGTACATATATATTTAAATTATTAAAGGCAATAGAATAAATAACAATACATAATGAATAAATCGAATAAAAAAATGTAACACATAAAAATAAATAAATCACTAAATAAATGAATACTCCGGAAAAATATATTAAAAATTATGTTAATTTAAAATGATAAAAAAAAAAGAAATTACATAAAAAATATATATGTATGTAAAAGTTAAAAAAAATAAAATAAATACAAATAAATGAATAAATAATAGTTTTTTATAAATAAATGAAAATAAAGAAAGACAAAATGTAATTTGAATTAAATTGTAAAAAATAACATTAAAAAAAAAAGATGTCAATAAATGCAAACAAAATAATGTAACATTTGATTTAATGAAGAAAGCCAAATAAAATAACACAAAAAAGGGAAGAAAAATGAAAAAAAAACAATGAAGGCTTCAATTGTATCTCAAGATATATACGCGTTACATTTTGTCCAAACTGGGTCACATGGGAGCAAAATCATCATCATTTGGGTCATTTGAAGCACGAGGAGTGAATGAAGATACTGTAGTTCCTTTAGCAGTGTTACTGTACATATACTGTACACACAGCTTATTAAAGGACCCCTATGGTGCAAAAGTGAATTTGCTGACAAAGCAGTTCTCAGAGGAATGTGTCCCCAGCAGTGCTTCTCAATTATTCTCTCACACCCCCCAGGGGACACTTTTTTTTTCCACGACCCCCCCCCCCTGAACTGACACACTGTTGAAAAGCTGATGATATTTCACTCCCAGCCCTCTATTTGACAAACACCAAACTTCATCAACACCAAACATGACACTAAACTTTATCTCCTCCACTTTTAAGGGGACGAGGCGCTCAAAAGGCTTGCTTTTTAAGTGGCGCCCAGGCTTCACTACACATCTTGAAATGAAGCTCGAGCTATCCGTGGATACGTGGAAGTTGTTCATTTCGTTGATTTTGTTTGCTAAATGCTGGGGGTGGGGGGTAATTTTTTAATGAATCGCAATTCTTATTTGTAACGATCCGTTCGAAAAAAATCAAAAATCGATGAAAAAACAAACAAAAACAACAACAACAAATATATATATATATATATATATATTGTCAGAATAATTGCAAAAACTTTGTGTTTTTACGACCCCCCTCTCCCCTTAGAAACAGCTGTCGCCATGTAATCAGGGAAAGTCCGAATAAAAGAGGAGGCGTGCAACCTTTCGTCAGAGCGTGGTGGAAGACGTTTCTCCTCATTGAGCCAAATTTAATCCTGACTCTGTTTAATTCCTTGCTTCTTGTCTGTTTAACAGATGTCATCAGTGTTTGAACCTGACATACACACATATATATATATATATATATATATATATATATATATATATATATATATATATATATATATATATATATATATATATATATATATACTCAGCAGATTTGAACAAAATGATTGGCTGAGTTAGTGGGATTTTGGGACATTCCCTTTTCCAGTTTATGAAATTGTGAAGTGTTTCGTCTTTTGTTTTTGTGCTTTTTGAAATTTTAAAATATTTTGTCTTGTTTGTGTTTTCTGGAACTGTAAAATGATTTGTCGTCCGTGTTTGTGTTTTTTTTTTAAATTGTCAAGTGTTTCGTCTTTTGTTAATATGTTTTCTGAAATTTTAAAGTGGTTTGTCTTTTTTTGTGTTTTCTGAAATTGTAAAGTGTTTTGTATTTTGTTTTTGTGGGGTTTTTTTAATGGTGAAGTGTTTTGTATTTTGTTTTTGTGTTTTATGAAATTCTGAAGTGTTTCGTCATTTGTAATTGTTTTTTTCTGAAAATGTTAGTGTTTTGTCTTTTTTTGTGTTTTCTGAAATTGCAAAATGTTTTGCATTTTGTCTTTGTTTTTTGAAATTGTAAAATGTTTTGTCTTTTTTGTGTTTTCTGAAATTGTAAAGTGTTTTGTCTTGTTTGTGTTTTTTGAAATTGTAAACTGTTTTTTTGTGTGTTTTCTGAAATTGTCAAATCTTTTGCATTTTGTTTTTGTTTTTTGAAATTGTAAAATGTTTTGTCTTTTTTCGTGTTTTCTGAAATTGTAAAGTGTTTCGTCTTGTTTGTGTTTTCTGAAATTGTAAAATGTTTTGTATTTTGTTTTTGTGTTTTCTGAAATTGTGAAGTGTTTTGTCCTTTGTAATTGTTTTTTTCTGAAAATGTTAGTGTTTTGTCTTTTTTGTGTTTTCTCAAATTGTAAAATGTTTTGTCTTTTGTTAATATGTTTTCTGACATTTTAAAGTGGTTTGTCTTATTTTGTGTTTTCTGAAATTGTAAAATGTTTTGTATTTTGTTTTTGTGTTTTCTGAAATTTTAAAATGTTTTGTCTTTTGTAATTGTTTTTTCTGAAAATGTTAGTGTTTTGTCTTTTTTGTGTTTTCTCAAATTGTAAAATGTTTTGTCTTTTGTTAATATGTTTTCTGACATTTTAAAGTGGTTTGTCTTATTTTGTGTTTTCTGAAATTGTAAAATGTTTTGTATTTTGTTTTTGTGTTTTCTGAAATGTTAAAATGTTTTGTCTTTTGTAATTGTTTTTTCTGAAAATGTTAAAGTGTTTTGTCTTTTTTTGTTTTTCTGAAATTGTAAATTGTCTTGTCTATTTTTGTGTTTTCTGAAATTGTAAACAATTTTGGATTTTGTTTTTGTGTTTTCTGAAATTTAAAAAATGTTGGGATTTTGTTTTTGTATTTTCTGAAATTGTAAAATGTTTTGTCTTTATTTTGTTTTCTGAAATTGTAAAATGCTTTGTCTTTTGTTTTTGAAATTGTAAAATGCTTTGTCTTTTGTTTTTGAAATTGTAAAATGTTTAATTTGTTTGTTAATTTGTTTTCTGAAATTGTAATGTATTTTGTCTTTTTTTGTGTTTTCTGAAATTGTAAAATGTTTTGTATTTTGTTTTTGTGTTTTCTGAAATTGTGAAGTGTTTTGTCTTTTGTAATTGTTTTTTTCTGAAAATGTTAAAGTGTTTTGTCTTGTTTGTGTTTTCTCAAATTGTAAAATGTTTTGTCTTTTGTTAATATGTTTTCTGAAATTTTAAAGTGGTTTGTCTTATTTTGTGTTTTCTGAAATTGTAAAATGTTTTGTATTTTGTTTTTGTGTTTTCTGAAATTGTAAAATGTTTTGTCTTTTGTAATTGTTTTTTCTGAAAATGTTAAAGTGTTTTGTCTTTTTTTGTTTTTCTGAAATTGTAAATTGTTTTGTCTTTTTTTGTGTTTTCTGAAATTGTAAACAATTTTGGATTTTGTTTTTGTGTTTTCTGAAATGTAA
Source organism: Nerophis lumbriciformis (assembly GCF_033978685.3). Taxonomy (NCBI): domain Eukaryota; kingdom Metazoa; phylum Chordata; class Actinopteri; order Syngnathiformes; family Syngnathidae; genus Nerophis; species Nerophis lumbriciformis. The sequence goes on along the minus strand of NC_084572.2, from coordinate 35,377,825 downwards.
AAAATTTTGGGATTTTGTTTTTGTATTTTCTGAAATTGTAAAATGTTTTGTATTTATTTTGTTTTCTGAAATTGTAAAATGCTTTGTCTTTTGTTTTTGAAATTGTAAAATGTTTAATTTGTTTGTTAATTTGTTTTCTGAAATTGTAAAGTATTTTGTCTTTTTTTGTGTTTTCTGAAATTGTAAAATGTTTTGTATTTTGTTTTTGTGTTTTCTGAAATTGTGAAGTGTTTTGTCTTTTGTAATTGTTTTTTTCTGAAAATGTTAAAGTGTTTTGTCTTTTTTGTGTTTTCTCAAATTGTAAAATGTTTTGTCTTTTGTTAATATGTTTTCTGACATTTTAAAGTGGTTTGTCTTATTTTGTGTTTTCTGAAATTGTAAAATGTTTTGTATTTTGTTTTTGTGTTTTCTGAAATTGTAAAATGTTTTGTCTTTTGTAATTGTTTTTTCTGAAAATGTTAAAGTGTTTTGTCTTTTTTTGTTTTTCTGAAATTGTAAATTATTTTGTCTTTTTTTGTGTTTTCTGAAATTGTAAACCATTTTGGATTTTGTTTTTGTGTTTTCTGAAATGTAAAAAATTTTGGGATTTTGTTTTTGTATTTTCTGAAATTGTAAAATGTTTTGTATTTATTTTGTTTTCTGAAATTGTAAAATGCTTTGTCTTTTGTTTTTGAAATTGTAAAATGTTTAATTTGTTTGTTAATTTGTTTTCTGAAATTGTAAAGTATTTTGTCTTTTTTTGTGTTTTCTGAAATTGTAAAATGTTTTGTATTTTGTTTTTGTGTTTTCTGAAATTTAAAAAATTTGGGGATTTTGTTTTTGTATTTTCTGAAATTGTAAAATGTTTTGTCCTTTTTTGTGTTTTCTGAAATTGTAAAATGTTTTGTATTTTGTTTTTGTGTTTTCTGAAATTGTGAAGTGTTTTGTCTTTTGTAATTGTTTTTTTCTGAAAATGTTAAAGTGTTTTGTCTTTTTTGTGTTTTCTCAAATTGTAAAATGTTTTGTCTTTTGTTAATATGTTTTCTGACATTTTAAAGTGGTTTGTCTTATTTTGTGTTTTCTGAAATTGTAAAATGTTTTGTATTTTGTTTTTGTGTTTTCTGAAATTGTAAAATGTTTTGTCTTTTTTCGTGTTTTCTGAAATTGTAAAGTGTTTCGTCTTGTTTGTGTTTTCTGAAATTGTAAAATGTTTTGTATTTTGTTTTTGTGTTTTCTGAAATTGTAAAATGTTTTGTATTTTGTTTTTGTGTTTACTGAAAATGTTAAAGTGTTTTGTCTTTTTTTGTTTTTCTGAAATTGTAAATTGTCTTGTCTTTTTTTGTGTTTTCTGAAATTGTAAACAATTGTGGATTTGGTTTTTGTGTTTTCTGAAATTTAAAAAATGTTGGGATTTTGTTTTTGTATTTTCTGAAATTGTAAAATGTTTTGTCTTTATTTTGTTTTTGTATTTTCTGAAATTGTAAAATGTTTTGTCTTTATTTTGTTTTCTGAAATTGTAAAATGCTTTGTCTTTTGTTTTTGAAATTGTAAAATGTTTAATTTGTTTGTTAATTTGTTTTCTGAAATTGTAATGTATTTTGTCTTTTTTTGTGTTTTCTGAAATTGTAAAATGTTTTGTATTTTGTTTTTGTGTTTTCTGAAATTGTGAAGTGTTTTGTCTTTTGTAATTGTTTTTTTCTGAAAATGTTAAAGTGTTTTGTCTTTTTTGTGTTTTCTCAAATTGTAAAATGTTTTGTCTTTTGTTAATATGTTTTCTGAAATTTTAAAGTGGTTTGTCTTATTTTGTGTTTTCTGAAATTGTAAAATGTTTTGTATTTTGTTTTTGTGTTTTCTGAAATTGTAAAATGTTTTGTCTTTTGTAATTGTTTTTTCTGAAAATGTTAAAGTGTTTTGTCTTTTTTTGTTTTTCTGAAATTGTAAATTGTTTTGTCTTTTTTTGTGTTTTCTGAAATTGTAAACAATTTTGGATTTTGTTTTTGTGTTTTCTGAAATGTAAAAAATTTTGGGATTTTGTTTTTGTATTTTCTGAAATTGTAAAATGTTTTGTATTTATTTTGTTTTCTGAAATTGTAAAATGCTTTGTCTTTTGTTTTTGAAATTGTAAAATGTTTAATTTGTTTGTTAATTTGTTTTCTGAAATTGTAAAGTATTTTGTCTTTTTTTGTGTTTTCTGAAATTGTAAAATGTTTTGTATTTTGTTTTTGTGTTTTCTGAAATTTAAAAAATTTGGGGATTTTGTTTTTGTATTTTCTGAAATTGTAAAATGTTTTGTCTTTTTTTGTGTTTTCTGAAATTGTAAAATGTTTTGTATTTTGTTTTTGTGTTTTCTGAAATTGTGAAGTGTTTTGTCTTTTGTAATTGTTTTTTTCTGAAAATGTTAAAGTGTTTTGTCTTTTTTGTGTTTTCTCAAATTGTAAAATGTTTAGTCTTTTGTTAATATGTTTTCTGAAATTTTAAAGTGGTTTGTCTTATTTTGTGTTTTCTGAAATTGTAAAATGTTTTGTATTTTGTTTTTGTGTTTTCTGAAATTTAAAAAATGTTGGGATTTTGTTTTTGTGTTTTTGAAATTGTAAAATGTTTAATTTGTTTGTTAATTTGTTTTCCGAAATTGTAAAGTATTTTGTCTTTTTTTGTGTTTTCTGAAATTGTAAAATGTTTTGTATTTTGTTTTTGTGTTTACTGAAATTGTAAAGTGTTTCGTCTTTTGTTAATTTGTTTTCTGAAATTGTGAAGTGTTTTCTCCTTTTTTGTGAGTTTTCTGAAATTGTCATTTGCGTCACAAAACGTCACCGTTTTTTTTGCCCTCCCAGGCATGCTTGCCAACCCTCCCGTTTTTTCCGGGAGACTCCCGAATTTCAGTGACCCTCCCGAAAATCTCCCGGGGCAACCATTCTCCCGAATTTCTCCCGATTTCCACCCGGACAACAATATTGCCTTTAGTGTCCTCTACAACCTGTCGTCACATCCGCTTATATTCCATACAAACAGTCACATGTTGTATGCGCTTCTACAGACACACACAAGTGAATGCAAGGCATACTTGGTCACCAGCCATACAGGTCACACTGAGGGTGGCCGTATAAACAACTTTAACACTGTTACAAATATGCGCCACACTGTGAACCCACACCAAACAAGAATGACAAACACATTTTGCGCCGTAACACAACATAAACACAACATAAACACAACAGAACAAATACCCAGAATCCCTTGCAGCCCTAACTCTTCCGAGTTAGGGCTGCAACCAAACCCCCCCATCTCCCGAATTCGGAGGTCTCAAGGTTGGCAAGTATGCTCCCAGGCCACCGTCAGAGACAACAACAACAACAAGAGTCGTGGTCATGTTGACACAGCTGAGGCGAAGGAGACATCTCTTCATCCTCATCATTAGGAGCGTCTCTTGCTCAAAAGCAGCATGGCAGCGGGTCATTAGAAGGATAAGTAGGTGACAGGTCAACACACAACATCTGGACGCCGGAGATGCGTCCAAAAGTGCCGCAAACACTCAGCTCTCCGCCGCCGCCGCCGCCGCGTTCCGCCGCCGCGTCCAGCGCAGCGGATTAGGGAGGCGGGAGAGCGGGCGAGGTGGAGAGATCAGAGGCGGAGTGGACCATAATCTTGACATAACATCCAGCTCGCTGGATGTAACCGGATTAAACGCCGGCTAATGAAATACGCCAGAAATGGAGGCTGCGGGGGCGGGGTTGGGGGAGGGGGCCAGACTTCCAAAATAAAAGCACAATGTCCAGGCGGACAAAAGAGCGAAGAGGCTCTTATGAAGGACATTTGTAACAGGAAATAATAAATGAATATTAAGGATGACCTCGTGATATTATTATACATCCTTATATGTTGTTTCATCCTACAACTCATGGCCGGTTTTTACAGCATTTTACTGGAAATGGAAAAACGGTACCAATGTTTTTTTACGGTAAAATTCTGGCGACAGAGCGGACAGTTTTTTACGGTAAAATCTACGTACAATCTGTGGAGGTTGTTGTTTTCACGATGTATTACCGGAGAAAAACAGTACCACAGATTTTTCACAGTAAAATTCTGGCCACAGAACAGCCAGTTTTTTACGGTACCGTCTACGGTTCACCGTACAATCTGGGGTTGTTGTTGTTTTTACGATGTATTACCGTACAAAAACAGTACCACAGATTTTTTTATTTACGGTAAATTTTGGACGACAGAACAGCCAGTTTTTTACGGTACCATCTACGGTTCACCGTACAATCTGGGGTTGTTGTTGTTTTAAACGATGTATTACTGTAGAAAAACGGTACCACTAATTTTGTTATGGTAAAATTCTGGCGACAGAACAGACCGATTTTACGGTAACATCTACGGTTTACCGTACAATCTGGGGTTGTGGTTGTTTTTACGGTGTAATACCATAGAAAAACAGTACCACAGATTTTTTTATTTACGGTAAATTTTGGACGACAGAACAGCCAGTTTTTTTACGGTACCATCTACGGTTCACCGTACAATCTGGGGTTGTTGTTGTTTTAAACGATGTATTACTGTAGAAAAACGGTACCACTAATTTTGTTATGGTAAAATTCTGGCGACAGAACAGACAGATTTTACGGTAACATCTACGGTTTACCGTACAATCTGGGGTTGTGGTTGTTTTTACGGTGTAATACCATAGAAAAACAGTACCACAGATTTTTTTATTTACGGTAAATTTTGGACGACAGAACAGCCAGTTTTTTTACGGTACCATCTACGGTTCACCGTACAATCTGGGGTTGTTGTTGTTTTAAACGATCTGGGGTTGTGGTTGTTTTTACGGTGTAATACCATAGAAAAACAGTACCACGGATTTTTTTATTTACGGTAAATTTTGGACGACAGAACAGCCAGTTTTTTTACGGTACCATCTACGGTTCACCGTACAATCTGGGGTTGTTGTTGTTTTAAACGATGTATTACTGTAGAAAAACAGTACCACAGATTTTTGACGGTAAAATTCTGGCGACGGAGCGGACAGTTTTTTACGGTAGCATCTACGGTTTACCGTACAATCTGGGGACATTGTTGTTTTTACGATGTATTACCGTAGAAAAACAGTACCAATGTTTTTTACGGGACAATTCTGGCGACAAAGCGGACAATTTCTTACGGTAACATCTACATCTACGTACAATCTGTGGTTGTTGTTGTTTTACGATGTATTACCGTAGAAAAACAGTACCAATGTTTTTTACGGGACAATTCTGGCGACAAAGCGGACAGTTTTTTACGGTAACATCTACGTACAATCTGTGGTTGTTGTTGTTTTTACGATGTATTACCGTAGAAAAACAGTACTACTGATTTTTGACGGTAAAATTTTGGCGACAGAGGGGCCAGTTTTTTATGGTAACATCTACGGTTTACCGTACAATCTATAGTTATTGTTGTTTTTACGATGTATTACCGTAGAAAAACAGTACCAATGTTTTTTACGGGAGAATCCTGGCCGGTAACATCTACGTACAATCTGTGGTTGTTGTTGTTTTTACGATGTATTACCGTAGAAAAACAGTACTACTGATTTTTGACGGTAAAATTTTGGCGACAGAGGGGCCAGTTTTTTATGGTAACATCTACGGTTTACCGTACAATCTATAGTTATTGTTGTTTTTACGATGTATTACCGTAGAAAAACAGTACCAATGTTTTTTACGGGAGAATCCTGGCGACAAAGCGGACAGTTTTCTACGGTAAAATCTACGTACAATCTGTGGTGGTGGTTGTTTAAACGATGTATTACTGTAGAAAAACAGTACCACAGATTTTTGACGGTAAAATTCTGGGGACAGAACAGACAGTTTTTTACAGCAACATCTACGGTTTAACGTACAATCTGGGGTTGTTGTCGTTTTCACGGTTTATTACTGTAGAAAAACAGTACCACTGATTTTTTACGGTAAAATTCTGGGGACAGAACAGACAGTTTTTTACAGCAACATCTACGGTTTAACGTACAATCTGGGGTTGTTGTTGTTTTCACGGTTTATTACCGTAGAAAAACAGTACCACTGATTTTTTTACGGTAAAATTCTGGCGACGGAGCGGACAGTTTTTTACGGTAACATCTACGGTTCACCGTACAATCTGGGGTTGTTGTTGTTTTTACGATGTATTATTGTAGGAAAACAGTACTACAGATTTTTGACGGTAAAATTCTGGCGACAGAAAAGACTGTTTTTACGGTACCATCTACAGTTTACCGTATAATCTGGGGACGTAGTTGTTTTTACGATGTATTACCGTGGAAAAACGGTACCACTAATTTTGTTACGGTACAATTCTGGCGACAGAACAGACAGTTTTTTACGGTACCATCTACGGTTCACCGTACAATCTGGGGTTGTGGTTGTTTTTACGGTGTAATACCGTAGAAAAACAGTACCACAGATTTTTTTATTTACGGTAAATTTTGGACGACAGAACAGCCAGTTTTTTTACGGTACCATCTACGGTTCACCGTACAATCTGGGGTTGTTGTTGTTTTAAACGATCTGGGGTTGTGGTTGTTTTTACGGTGTAATACCATAGCAAAACAGTACCACGGATTTTTTTATTTACGGTAAATTTTGGACGACAGAACAGCCAGTTTTTTTACGGTACCATCTACGGTTCACCGTACAATCTGGGGTTGTTGTTGTTTTAAACGATGTATTACTGTAGAAAAACAGTACCACAGATTTTTGACGGTAAAATTCTGGCGACGGAGCGGACAGTTTTTTACGGTAGCATCTACGGTTTACCGTACAATCTGGGGACATTGTTGTTTTTACGATGTATTACCGTAGAAAAACAGTACCAATGTTTTTTACGGGACAATTCTGGCGACAAAGCGGACAATTTCTTACGGGAACATCTACATCTACGTACAATCTGTGGTTGTTGTTGTTTTACGATGTATTACCGTAGAAAAACAGTACCAATGTTTTTTACGGGACAATTCTGGCGACAAAGCGGACAGTTTTTTACGGTAACATCTACGTACAATCTGTGGTTGTTGTTGTTTTTACGATGTATTACCGTAGAAAAACAGTACTACTGATTTTTGACGGTAAAATTTTGGCGACGGAGCGGACAGTTTTTTACGGTAACATCTACGCTTCACTGTACAATCTGGGGTTGTTTTTGTTTTTACAATGTATTACCGTAGAAAAACAGTACCACAGATCTTTGACGGTAAAATTCTGACGACGGAGCAGACAGTTTTTTACAGTAACATCTACGGTTCACTGTACAATCTGGGGTTGTTGTTTTCACGGTTTATTACCGTAGAAAAACGGTACCACTGATTTTTTTCCGTAAAATTCTGGCGACCGAGCGGCCAGTTTTTTACGGTAACATCTACGGTTCACCGTACAATCTGGAGACGTTGTTGGTTTTTACGATGTATTACTGTAGAAAAACGGTACCATTGATTTTTTTTTACGGTAAAATTCGGTAATATCTAGAGTTTACTATACAATCCATGGTTGTTGTTGCATGTTGACATTAGCCTGCTAACTATTTCAGCCAGTTATATCGTCCTACAGCTCAGAGTCATTACTTGGTCGTGACATATACAAACTGCTAGCATTCTAACTGTTAGCATTATTTTTTACCATTTTTGCCACTGTTTACTCCAGGGTCATATAACTTGGTACTTGACATATGCTCACTGTTAGCATTCCAACGTTAGCATGCTAAATTTTTCAGCCAATTAATACCGCCGCACACCTCAGAGTCATAACTTGGTCATGACATATGCTAACTGTTAGCATGCAAAAAAATGTTTTGCCAATTTTGCCGCCGTTTACCCCAGAGTCATATAACTTAGTACTTGACATATGCTAAACAAATTTGCTAAATTTGCTACCATTTACATCAGAGTCATATAATTTGGTACTTTACGTATGCTAACTTTTTTTTTAGCTAATTTTGCAACCATTTACCTTAGAGTCACATAAGTTGACATATGCTAACTGTAAACATGCTAGCATTTTAACATTAGCATGCTCTCTTTTCCCGCCAACTATTCCGCCGTGCACCCCAAAGTCATAACTTGGTCATGACATGTGCTAACTGTTAGCATGCAAACATTTTTTCTGTGCCTTTTTTGCCGCCATTTACTCCAAAGTCATATAACTTGATACTTGACATATGCTAAAATTATTTGCAAATTTTGCTACCGATTACCCCAGAGTCATACATTTTGGTACTTTATACATGCTAACTTTTTTTTGTGCTAATTTTGCAACCATTTACCCCAGAGTCATATAACTTGGCACTTGACATATGCTAACTGTTAGCATGCCAACATTAGCATGCTAAATTTTTCAGCCAACTATACCGCCGCACACCACAGAGTCATAACTTGGTCGTGACATATGCTAACTGTTAGCATGCAAACTTCTTTTTTTTTGCCAATTTTGCTGCCGTTTACCCCAGAGTCATATAACTTGGTACTTGACATATGCGAAAATTCATTGCTAAATTTTTTTGCTAATGTTGCTAACATTTACCCCAGAGTCATATAAATTGGTACTTTATATATGCTAACTTTTTTTTAGCTAATTTTGCAACCATTTAGCTCAGAGTCACATAACTTGACATATGCTAAAAAAATATTTGCTAATTTTGCTACCTTTTAGCCCAGAGTCATATAACTTGGTACTTGACATATGCTAAAATTCATTGCTAAACTTTTTTGCTAATGTTGCTAACATTTACCTAAGAGTCATATAACTTGGCACTTGACATATGCTAACTGCTAGCATGCCAACATTAGCATGCTACATTTTTCAGCCAACTATACCGCCGCACACCACAGAGTCATAACTTGGTCGTGACATATGCTAACTGTTAGCACGCAAACTTCTTTTTTTTGCCAATTTTGCTGCCGTTTACCCCAGAATCATATAACTTGGTACTTGACATATGCTAAAATTCATTGCTAATCTTTTTTGCTAATGTTGCTAACATTTACCCCAGAGTCATATAATTTGGTACTTTATATATGCTAACTTTTTTTTTTTTTAGCTAATTTTGCAACCATTTAGCTCAGAGTCACATAACTTGACATGTGCTAAAAAAATATTTGCTAATTTTGCTACCTTTTAGCCCAGAGTCATATAACTTGGTACTTGACATATGCTAAAATTCATTGCTAAACTTTTTTGCTAATGTTGCTAACATTTACCTAAGAGTCATATAACTTGGCACTTGACATATGCTAACTGCTAGCATGCCAACATTAGCATGCTACATTTTTCAGCCAACTATACCGCCGCACACCACAGAGTCATAACTTGGTCGTGACATATGCTAACTGTTAGCACGCAAACTTCTTTTTTTTGCCAATTTTGCTGCCGTTTACCCCAGAATCATATAACTTGGTACTTGACATATGCTAAAATTCATTGCTAATCTTTTTTGCTAATGTTGCTAACATTTACCCCAGAGTCATATAATTTGGTACTTTATATATGCTAACTTTTTTTTTTTTTAGCTAATTTTGCAACCATTTAGCTCAGAGTCACATAACTTGACATATGCTAAAAAAAATATTTGCTAATTTTGCTACCATTTAGCCCAGAGTCATGTAACTTGGTACTTGACATATGCAAAAATTCATTGCTAAATTTTTTTGCTAATGTTGCTAACATTTACCCCAGAGTCATATAATTTGGTACTTTATATATGCTAACTTTTTTTTTTTAGCTAATTTTGCAACCATTTAGCTCAGAGTCACATAACTTGACATATGCTAAAAAAAATATTTGCTAATTTTGCTACCGTTTAGCCCAGAATCATATAACTTGGTACTTGACATATGCTAAAATTCATTGCTAAAATGTTTTGCTAGTGTTGCTAACATTTACCCCAGAGTCATATAATTTGGTACGTTATATATGCTAACTTTTTTTTTTTAGCTAATTTTGCAACCATTTAGCTCAGAGTCACATAACTTGACATATGCTGAAAAAAATATTTGCTAATTTTGCTACCATTTAGCCCAGAGTCATGTAACTTGGTACTTGACATATGCAAAAATTCATTGCTAAATTTTTTTGCTAATGTTGCTAACATTTACCCCAGAGTCATATAATTTGGTACTTTATATATGCTAACTTTTTTTTTTTAGCTAATTTTGCAACCATTTAGCTCAGAGTCACATAACTTGACATATGCTAAAAAAAATATTTGCTAATTTTGCTACCGTTTAGCCCAGAATCATATAACTTGGTACTTGACATATGCTAAAATTCATTGCTAAAATGTTTTGCTAGTGTTGCTAACATTTACCCCAGAGTCATATAATTTGGTACGTTATATATGCTAACTTTTTTTTTTTTAGCTAATTTTGCAACCATTTAGCTCAGAGTCACATAACTTGACATATGCTGAAAAAAATATTTGCTAATTTTGCTACCGTTTAGCCCAGAATCATATAACTTGGTACTTGACATATGCTAAAATTCATTGCTAAAATGTTTTGCTAGTGTTGCTAACATTTACCCCAGAGTCATATAATTTGGTACGTTATATATGCTAACTTTTTTTTTTTTAGCTAATTTTGCAACCATTTAGCTCAGAGTCACATAACTTGACATATGCTGAAAAAAATATTTGCTAATTTTGCTACCGTTTAGCCCAGAGTCATATAACTTGGTACTTGACATATGCAAAAATTCATTGCTAAAATTTTTTGCTAGTGTTGCTAACATTTACCCCAGAGTCATATAATTTGGTACTTTATACATGCTAACTTTTCTTTTTAGCTAATTTTGCAACCATTTAGCTCAGAGTCACATAACTTGACATATGCTAAAAAAAATGTTTGCTAATTTTGCTACCGTTTAGCCCAGAGTCATATAACTTGGTACTTGACATATGCTAAAATTCATTGCTAAATTTTTTTGCTAATGTTGCTAACATTTACCCCAGAGTCATATAATTTGGTACTTTATATATGCTAACTTTTTTTTTTTAGCTAATTTTGCAACCATTTAGCTCAGAGTCACATAACTTGACATATGCTGAAAAAAATATTTGCTAATTTTGCTACCGTTTAGCCCAGAGTCATATAACTTGGTACTTGACATATGCTAAAATTCATTGCTAAATTTTTTTGCTAATGTTGCTAACATTTACCCCAGAGTCATATAATTTGGTACTTTATATATGCTAACGTTTCTTTTTAGCTAATTTTGCAACCATTTAGCTCAGAGTCACATAACTTGACATATGCTAAAAAAATTCATATAACTTGGAGCTTGACATATGCTAAAATTCATTGCTAAACTTTTTTGCTATGTTGCTAACATTTACCCCAGAGTCATATAATTTGGTACTGTATATATGCTAACTTTTCTTTTTAGCTAATTTTGCAACCATTTAGCTCAGACCCACATAACTTGACATATGCTAAAAAAAAATGTGCTAATTTTGCTACCGTTTAGCCCAGAGTCATATAACTTGGTACTTGACATATGCTAAAATTCATTGTTAAAATTTTTTGCTAATGTTGCTAACATTTACCCCAGAGTCATATAATTTGGTACTTTATATATGCTAACGTTTCTTTTTAGCTAATTTTGCAACCATTTAGCTCAGAGTCACAAAACTTGACATATGCTAAAAAAAAATATTTGCTAATTTTGCTACCGTTTAGCCCAGAATCATATAACTTGGTACTTGACATATGCTAAAATTCATTGCTAAAATGTTTTGCTAGTGTTGCTAACATTTACCCCAGAGTCATATAATTTGGTACTTTATATATGCTAACGTTTCTTTTTAGCTAATTTTGCAACCATTTAGCTCAGACCCACATAACTTGACATATGCTAAAAAAAAATGTGCTAATTTTGCTACCGTTTAGCCCAGAGTCATATAACTTGGTACTTGACATATGCTAAAATTCATTGCTAAATTTTTTTGCTAATGTTGCTAACATTTACCCCAGAGTCATATAATTTGGTACTTTATATAAGCTAACTTTTTTAGAGCAAATTTTGTAACCAAGAGTCACATAACTTGACATATGCTAACTGCAAACATGCCGGCATTTTAACGTTAGCATGCTATCTTTTCTATTCCGCCGTGCACCCCCGCAGTCACACAACTTTGCCGCGGCATACGTAAACCGCTAGCATGCTAATGTTAAAATTCCAGCATGTTTACAGTTAGCATATGTCAAGTTATGTGACTTCGAGCAAAATTAGGTTAAAAAAAAAGTTAGCATATATAAAGTACCAAATTATATGACTCTGGGGTAAATGTTAGCAACATTAGCAAAAAAAAGTTTAGCGTGCTAACATTAGCACGCTAAACATGTAGCATTCGCACATTCTGACTTATATTTCATTGTGTGTACTTTTTGAGCATGTTCAACAAAAAGGGAGATAAAAAGATGATGATACGTGATACGAAAATGTTCATATCGGACTATTTATTGTTTTATAATTAACACAGAGTCATAAAAAAGTGCTCCAAAAGGCGGCGGGAAGTCAAAGTAGCGACACCTTGACATTTTACAACAACAATGACCGCGGAGGCCCCGCCCCCTCCCTCTTCTAAAAACATCAACAATGTCCAGAAGCCCCTCCCCCTTTTCATACAGAATAATCGGACATTTCTCCTATGCAGCAATGCGCGCGCACAAAACACCATTTCCATAGGAGGAAGAGGAGGAGGGAAGAGGGGGGGGTGGGGGGGGGGATCATGTTTGGAGATCGGCCGCGCGCATTGGAGGGGGAAAAAATAAAAAAATAAAAAGACAGGCGCGCACTCGGGCACGGCCGCGCTGATTGGCTGCGGCGCGGCTACAAGAGACCACGTGACGCGCACTGCTTACAATAAATAAACATGTCGGGAATCTCAAAGCTCTACAGAATACTAAAAAAAAAAATTAATAAATATTAATAAGCACATCAATACTTTCTTGTTGTCCAACAACAACAACAACAAGGCGAAAAAAGGCCGGACTATTCCGGAAGTGTCCCGACACAAACACGCAGGAAAACATGACAGCTCCGATATTTTTTTTTGTGTCCACCCGTGTTCTCTGCCATTCCACGCACACCCACGCACGCACACAAACCCAAGCGAGCTTACCTACACAGTGAATGAGTTTGTGCCTCCAGGAGTCAAGTTCCTGCCGAAAGCCGCGCCTCTCTACCGTGCATTGCTGCCGTTTGCACAGACTCGCCATTTTCTGTCGGCCCCTCCCGTGGGCGCGCACATACTGCTGGGTGCTTCCCGGCGCGCGCGCGTCCTCCCCCGTGCTGCTGCTGCCGCTGCGTGCCTTTTTTTTTTTTTTTTTTTTTTTTTTATTGTAAGGGTGGAGTGAGATATGAGGGGACGGGACTGCAGCATCCCCCTTTTCTATAGCTGGCGCTTAGCCCCGCCCAGCCCGCATCTCTCTGCTCCCATTGGTCGCCCTCAGGGATGTTTGTCTCTTCTTTTTTTTTTTAGGTGTGTGTGTGGGTGTGTGCTTGTATTTCTACCCTTCTTGAGACATCTACAAGCTTCCATATGAGGAGGTGTGAACAAGTTAGGACCGAAATCGTGGTCCCAATATATAAAAACCATTGCATCTAATAGAGAGCCAAATACTAGAGTCCGTGAACATTGCTCCAAAGTCAGGATTATTTTTGTTGATGTGCATACAAAAGTAAACATTGACAGTGTGCAAAGGCAGGACTTCCCTATTCGTCCCCGAAAATGAGGTATTTTTCAGATGGACTGTGTGTCACTTTTAAAAGTGCACCCCCTCTGGTCAACATATGAGATAACAAGTGTGTGTAAACATTTGAAGTGCTCCCCCTCTGGCCGGAAATTTAAATGCTCCCCCTTTTGGCTAAAATTATATTTAAAAAAATAAATAAATATGCATATAGAGACATACTGTAATAACTTGAAGTAAATAATGAATATTAAAAAAACAATTACATACACAAAAAATAAGAAAAATAAACTAAAAACAGTCTTTTTAATGCAAAATGGTGACATTTGTCATATAAAATTCTGACTTTTATCACAATATTGCCAATTTTTTTTTGTTGTTCTTGTAAAATAGTGATATTTTTTGAGTAAAATTCCTAATATTATTATAATGTTGCCAAAATGTTCACGTTTTCTTATAAAGTTGTGACTTTTGTCGAGTAAAATTACGACTCTTTTCATAAAATTGCCCAAATGTTAAGCTTTTCTTGCAAAATTGTTCTTGTGAAATTCCAACAAATTTTGCATAGTATGTATGTATTATTAATGTTGTAAATACACATCTTTTTATATCTAGAAAGGGTGGTCCTAAAGACGTAGACATTTTTCGGAGGTCTCAAGAAGGTAACAAATACAAGAATGTGTGTGTGTGTGTGTGTGTGTGTGTGTGTGTGTGTGTGTGTGTGTGTGTGTGTGTGTGTGTGTGTGTGTGTGTGTGTGTGTGTGTGTGTGTGTTCATCAACAAGGAAAAGTAGCTTCCATATGAGGAAGTGTGAACAGGTTAGGACCGAAATCATGGTCCCAATACAGGAAAACCATTGCATCTAATAGAGAGCCAAATACTAGAGTCTGTGAACATTGCTCCAAAGTCAGGATTGTTTTTGTGGGTTTAATGTGCATACAAAAGTAAACATTGACAGTGTGCAAAGGCAGGACTTCCCTATTCGTCCCCGAAAATGAGGTATTTTTCAAATGGACTGTGTGTCACTTTTAAAAGTGCACCCCCTCTGGTCAACATATGAGATAACAAGTGTGTGTAAACATTTGAAGTGCTCCCCCTCTGGCCAGTGTGTTTATGAAATTTAAATGCTCCCCCTTTTGGCCAAAATTATATTTTTAAAAATTAATAATAAATTATTATTTATTATATTATTATTAAAAAAAACAATAACACACACAAAAAATATTAAAAATAAACTAAAAGCAGTCTTTTTAATGCAAAATGGTGACATTTGTCATATAAAATTCTGACTTTTATCACAATAACGCCAATTTTTGTTGTTCTTGTAAAATAGTGATATTTTTTGAGTAAAATTCCTAATATTATTATAATGTTGCCAAAATGTTCAAGTTTTCTTATAAAGTTGTGACTTTTGTCGAGTAAAATTACGACTCTTTTCATAAAATTGCCCAAATGTTAAGCTTTTCTTGCAAAATTGTTCTTGTGAAATTCCAACAAATTTTGCATAGTATGTATGTATGTATTATTAATGTTGTAAATACACATATTTTTATATCTAGAAAGGGTGGTCCTAAAGACGTAGACATTTTTCGGAGGTCTCAAGAAGGTAACAAATACAAGAATGTGTGTGTGTATGTGTGTGTGTGTTCATCAACAAGGAAAAGTAGCTTCCATATGAGGAAGTGTGAACAAGCTAGGACCGAAATCATGGTCCCAATACAGGAAAACCATTGCATCTAATAGAGAGCCAAATACTAGAGTCTGTGAACATTGCTCCAAAGTCAGGATTGTTTTTGTGGATTTAATGTGCATACAAAAGTAAACATTGACAGTGTGCAAAGGCAGGACTTCCATATTCATCCCCGAAAAGGAGGGTTTTTTCAAATGGACTGTGTGTCACTTTTAAAAGTGCACCCCCTCTGGTCAACATATGAGATAACAAGTGTGTGTAAACATTTGAAGTGCTCCCCCTCTGGCCAGTGTGTTTAAGAAATGTAAATGCTCCCCCTTTTGGCCAAAATTATATTTAAAAAAAATAATAAATATGCATATAGAGACATACTGTAATAACGAAGTAAATAATGAATATTAAAAAAACAATTACACACACAAAAAAATTAAAAATAAACTAAAAGTAGTCTTTTAATGCAAAATGGTGACATTTGTTGTATAAAATTCTGACTTTTATCACAATATTGCCAATTTTTTTTGTTGTTCTTGTAAAATAGTGATATTATTTGAGTAAAATTATGACTTTTGGCAAAAGTCATAATTTTACTCAAGTAAAATTCCTAATATTATTATAATGTTGCCAAAATTTTCAAGTTTTCTTATAAAGTTGTGACTTTTGTCGAGTAAAATTACGACTCTTTTCATAAAATTGCCCAAATGTTAAGCTTTTCTTGCAAAATTGTTCTTGTGAAATTCCAACAAATTTTGCATGGTATGTATATATTATTAATGTTGTAAATACACATCTTTTTATATCTAGAAAGGGTGGTCCTAAAGATGTAGACATTTTTCAGAGGTCTCAAGAAGGTAACAAATACAAGAATGTGTGTGTGTATGTGTGTGTGTGTGTGTGTGTGTGTGTGTGTGTGTGCGTGTGTGTGTGTGTGTGTGTGTGTGTGTGTGTGTGTGTGTGTGTGTGTGTGTTCATCAACAAGGAAAAGTAGCTTCCATATGAGGAAGTGTGAACAGGTTAGGACCGAAATCGTGGTCCCAATACATAAAAACCATTGCATCTAATAGAGAGCCAAATACTAGAGTCCGTGAACATTGCTCCAAAGTCAGGATTATTTTTGTTGATGTGCATACAAAAGTAAACATTGACAGTGTGCAAAGGCAGGACTTCCCTATTCGTCCCCGAAAATGAGGTATTTTTCAAATGGACTGTGTGTCACTTTTAAAAGTGCACCCCCTCTGGTCAACATATGAGATAACAAGTGTGTGTAAACATTTGAAGTGCTCCCCCTCTGGCCAGTGTGTTTATGAAATTTAAATGCTCCCCCTTTTGGCCAAAATTATATTTAAAAAAATTAATAATAAATTATTATTTATTATATTATTATTAAAAAAAACAATAACACACACACACAAAAATAAAAAATAAACTAAAAGCAGTCTTTTTAATGCAAAATGGTGACATATGTCGTATAAAATTCTGACTTTTATCACAATATTGCCAATTTTTTTTTGTTCTTGTAAAATAGTGATATTTTTTGAGTAAAATTCCTATTATTATTACAATGTTGCCAAAATGTTCAAGTTTTCTTATAAAGTTGTGACTTTTGTCGAGTAAAATTACGACTCTTTTCATAAAATTGCCCAAATGTTAAGCTTTTCTTGCAAAATTGTTCTTGTGAAATTCCAACAAATTTTGCATAGTATGTATATATCACTTGAAGTAAATAATGAATATTAAAAAAAACAATTACACACACACAAAAAATAAAAAATAAACTAAAAGCAGTCTTTTTAATGCAAAATGGTGACATTTGTCATATAAAATTCTGACTTTTATCACAATATTGCCAATTTTTTTTGTTGTTCTTGTAAAATAGTGATATTTTTTGTAACTAACTTGAAGTAAATAATTAATACTAATAAAAACAATTACACACACAAAAAAAAAGTGAAGTGAATTAAATTTATATAGTGCTTTTTCTCTAATGACTCAAAGCACTTTACATAGTGAAACCCAATATCTAAGTTACATTTAAAGCAGTGTGGGTGGCACTGGGAGCAGGTGGGTAAAGTGTCTTGCCCAAGGACACAACGGCAGTGACTAGGATGGCAGAAGCGGGGATCGAACCTGCAACCCTCAAGTTGCTGGCACGGCCACTCTACCAACCGAGCTATACCGCCCCAACCGAGCTATACCGCAGTTTATTTTATTTTTTTTAGTTTAAAAATAAACTATAAGCAGTCTTTTTAATGCAAAAATGGTGACATTTGTTGTATAAAATTCTGACTTTTATCACAATATTGCCCAATTTTTTTGTTGTTCTTGTAAAATAGTGATATTTTTTGAGTAAAATTATGACTTTTGGCAAAAGTCATAATTTTACTCAAGTAAAATCCCTGATATTATTATAATGTTGCCAAAATGTTCAAGTTTTCTTATAAAGTTGTGACTTTTGTCGAGTAAAATTACGACTCTTTTCATAAAATTGCCCAAATGTTAAGCTTTTCTTGCAAAATTGTTCTTGTGAAATTCCAACAAATTTTGCATAGTATGTATATATTATTAATGTTGCAAATACACATCTTTTTATATCTAGAAAGGGTGGTCCTAAAGACGTAGACATTTTTCGGAGGTCTCAAGAAGGTAACAAATACAAGAATGTGTGTGTGTGTATGTGTGTGTGTGTGTTCATCAACAAGGAAAAGTAGCTTCCATATGAGGAAGTGTGAACAAGTTAGGACCGAAATCATGGTCCCAATACAGGAAAACCATTGCATCTAATAGAGAGCCAAATACTAGAGTCTGTGAACATTGCTCCAAAGTCAGGATTGTTTTTGTGGATTTAATGTGCATACAAAAGTAAACATTGACAGTGTGCAAAGGCAGGACTTCCATATTCATCCCCGAAAAGGAGGGGTTTTTCAAATGAACTGTGTGTAGGTTTTAAAAGTGCTCAACCTCTGGTCAACATATGAAATAACAAGTGTGTGTCAACATTTGAAGTGCGCCCCCTCTGGCCAGTGGGTTAAAGAAATTTAAATGCTCCCCCTTTTGGCCAAAATTATATTTAAAAAAATAAATAAATATGCATATAGAGACATACTGTAATAACTTGAAGTAAATAATGAATATTAAAAAAAACAATTACACACACAAAAAAAATTAAAATTAAACAAAAAGCAGTCTTTTTAATGCAAAATGGTGACATTTGTCGTATAAAATTCTGACTTTTATCACAATATTGCCAATTTTTTTTGTTGTTCATGTAAAATAGTGATATTTTTTGAGTAAAATTCCTAATATTATTATAATGTTGCCAAAATGTTCAAGTTTTCTTATAAAGTTGTGACTTTTGTCGAGTAAAATTACGACTCTTTTCATAAAATTGCCCAAATGTTAAGCTTTTCTTGCAAAATTGTTCTTGTGAAATTCCAACAAATTTTGCATGGTATGTATATATTATTAATGTTGTAAATACACATCTTTTTATATCTAGAAAGGGTGGTCCTAAAGACGTAGACATTTTGCTTAGGTCTCAAGAAGGTAACAAATACAAGAATGTGTGTGTGTATGTGTGTGTGTCTGTTCATCAACAAGGAAAAGTAGCTTCCATATGAGGAGGTGTGAACAAGTTAGGACCGAAATCATGGTCCCAATACAGGAAAACCATTGCATCTACCGGTAATAGAGAGCCAAATACTAGAGTCTGTGAACATTGCTCCAAAGTCAGGATTGTTTTTGTGGATTTAATGTGCATACAAAAGTAAACATTGACAGTGTGCAAAGGCAGGACTTCCATATTCATCCCCGAAAAGGAGGGGGTTTTCAAATGGACTGTGTGTAGGTTTTAAAAGTGCTCAACCTCTGGTCAACATATGAGATAACAAGTGTGTGTAAACATTTGAAGTGCGCCCCCTCTGGCTAGTGAGTTAAAGAAATGTAAATGCTCCCCCTTTTGGCCAAAATTATACTTAAAAAAATAAATAAATATGCATATAGAGACATACTGTAATAACTTGAAGTAAATAATGAATATTAAAAAAACAATTACACACACAAAAAAAATAAAAAATAAACTAAAAGCAGTCTTTTTAATGCAAAATGGTGACATTTGTCGTATAAAATTCTGACTTTTATCACAATATTGCCATTTTTTTTTTTTTTGTTCTTGTAAAATAGTGATATTTTTTGAGTAAAATTATGACTTTTGGCAAAAGTCATAATTTTACTCAAGTAAAATTCCTGATATTATTATAATGTTGCCAAAATGTTCAAGTTTTCTTATAAAGTTGTGACTTTTGTCGAGTAAAATTACGACTCTTTTCATAAAATTGCCCAAATGTTAAGCTTTTCTTGCAAAATTGTTCTGGTGAAATTCCAACAAATTTTGCATGGTATGTATATATTATTAATGTTGTAAATACACATCTTTTTATATCTAGAAAGGGTGGTCCTAAAGACGTAGACATTTTGCTTAGGTCTCAAGAAGGTAACAAATACAAGAATGTGTGTGTGTATGTGTGTGTGTCTGTTCATCAACAAGGAAAAGTAGCTTCCATATGAGGAAGTGTGAACAAGTTAGGACCGAAATCATGGTCCCAATACAGGAAAACCATTGCATCTAATAGAGAGCCAAATACTAGAGTCTGTGAACATTGCTCCAAAGTCAGGATTGTTTTTGTGGATTTAATGTGCATACAAAAGTAAACATTGACAGTGTGCAAAGGCAGGACTTCCATATTCATCCCCGAAAAGGAGGTGTTTTTCAAATGGACTGTGTGTAGGTTTTAAAAGTGCTCCCCCTCTGGTCAACATATGAAATAATAAGTGTGTGTAAACATTTGAAGTGCGCCCCCTCTGGCTAGTGAGTTAAATAAATGTAAATGCTCCCCCTTTTGGCCAAAATTATACTTAAAAAAATAAATAAATATGCATATAGAGACATACTGTAATAACTTGAAGTAAATAATGAATATTAAAAAAACAATTACACACACAAAAAAAATAAAAAATAAACTAAAAGCAGTCTTTTTAATGCAAAATGGTGACATTTGTCGTATAAAATTCTGACTTTTATCACAATATTGACAATTTTTTTTTTGTTGTTCTTGTAAAATAGTGATATTTTTTGAGTAAAATTATGACTTTTGGCAAAAGTCATAATTTTACTCAAGTAAAATTCCTGATATTATTATAATGTTGCCAAAATGTTCAAGTTTTCTTATAAAGTTGTGACTTTTGTCGAGTAAAATTACGACTCTTTTCATAAAATTGCCCAAATGTTAAGCTTTTCTTGCAAAATTGTTCTTGTGAAATTCCAACAAATTTTGCATAGTATGTATATATTATTAATGTTGCAAATACACATCTTTTTATATCTAGAAAGGGTGGTCCTAAAGACGTAGACATTTTTCGGAGGTCTCAAGAAGGTAACAAATACGAGAATGTGTGTGTGTGTATGTGTGTGTGTGTGTTCATCAACAAGGAAAAGTAGCTTCCATATGAGGAAGTGTGAACAAGTTAGGACCGAAATCATGGTCCCAATATAGGAAAACCATTGCATCTAATAGAGAGCCAAATACTAGAGTCTGTGAACATTGCTCCAAAGTCAGGATTGTTTTTGTGGATTTAATGTGCATACAAAAGTAAACATTGACAGTGTGCAAAGGCAGGACTTCTATATTCATCCCCGAAAATGAGGGGTTTTTCAAATGGACTGTGTTGTGTGTAGGTTTTAAAAGTGCTCAACCTCTGGTCAACATATGAAATAACAAGTGTGTGTAAACATTTGAAGTGCGCCCCCTCTGGCCAGTGGGTTAAAGAAATTTAAATGCTCCCCCTTTTGGCCAAAATTATATTTAAAAAAAATAAATAAATATGCATATAGAGACATACTGTAATAACTTGAAGTAAATAATGAATATTAAAAAAAACAATTACACACACAAAAAAAATTAAAATTAAACAAAAAGCAGTCTTTTTAATGCAAAATGGTGACATTTGTCGTATAAAATTCTGACTTTTATCACAATATTGCCAATTTTTTTTGTTGTTCATGTAAAATAGTGATATTTTTTGAGTAAAATTCCTAATATTATTATAATGTTGCCAAAATGTTCAAGTTTTCTTATAAAGTTGTGACTTTTGTCGAGTAAAATTACGACTCTTTTCATAAAATTGCCCAAATGTTAAGCTTTTCTTGCAAAATTGTTCTTGTGAAATTCCAACAAATTTTGCATGGTATGTATATATTATTAATGTTGTAAATACACATCTTTTTATATCTAGAAAGGTTGGTCCTAAAGACGTAGACATTTTTCGGAGGTCTCAAGAAGGTAACAAATACAAGAATGTGTGTGTGTATGTGTGTGTGTGTGTTCATCAACAAGGAAAAGTAGCTTCCATATGAGGAAGTGTGAACAAGTTAGGACCGAAATCATGGTCCCAATACAGGAAAACCATTGCATCTAATAGAGAGCCAAATACTAGAGTCTGTGAACATTGCTCCAAAGTCAGGATTGTTTTTGTGGATTTAATGTGCATACAAAAGTAAACATTGACAGTGTGCAAAGGCAGGACTTCCATATTCATCCCCGAAAAGGAGGGGTTTTTCAAATGGACTGTGTGTAGGTTTTAAAAGTGCTCAACCTCTGGTCAACATATGAGATAACAAGTGTGTGTAAACATTTGAAGTGCTCCCCCTCTGGCCAGTGAGTTAAAGAAATTTAAATGCTCCCCCTTTTGGCCAAAATTATATTAAAAAAAAAAAAAAAAAAATGCATATAGAGACATATTGTAATAACTTGAAGTAAATAATTAATATTAAAAAAACAATTACACACATATAAAAAAATAAAAAAAATAAAAGCAGTCTTTTTAATGCAAAATGGTGACATTTGTCGTATAAAATTCTGACTTTTATCACAATATTGCCAATTTTTTTTGTTGTTCTTGTAAAATAGTGATATTTTTTGAGTAAAATTCCTATTATTATAATATTGCCAAAATGTTCAAGTTTTCTTATAAAGTTGTGACTTTTGTCGAGTAAAATTACGACTCTTTTCATAAAATTGCCAAAATGTTAAGCTTTTCTTGCAAAATTGTTCTTGTGAAATTCCAACAAATTTTGCATGGTATGTATATATTATTAATGTTGTAAATACACATCTTTTTATATCTAGAAAGGGTGGTCCTAAAGATATACACATTTTTCGGAGGTCTCAAGAAGGTAACAAATACAAGAATGTGTGTGTGTATGTGTGTGTGTGTGTTCATCAACAAGGAAAAGTAGCTTCCATATGAGGAAGTGTGAACAAGTTAGGACCGAAATCATGGTCCCAATACAGGAAAACCATTGCATCTAATAGAGAGCCAAATACTAGAGTCTGTGAACATTGCTCCAAAGTCAGGATTGTTTTTGTGGATTTAATGTGCATACAAAAGTAAACATTGACAGTGTGCAAAGGCAGGACTTCCATATTCATCCCCGAAAAGGAGGGGTTTTTCAAATGGACTGTGTGTAGGTTTTAAAAGTGCTCAACCTCTGGTCAACATATGAGATAACAAGTGTGTGTAAACATTTGAAGTGCTCCCCCTCTGGCCAGTCTGTTAAAGAAATTTAAATGCTCCCCTTTTGGCCAAAATTATATTTAAAAAAATAAATACATATGCATATAGAGACATACTGTAATAACTTGAAGTAAATAATGAATATTAAAAAAACAATTACACACAAAAAAATTAAAAATAAACTAAAAGCAGTCTTAATGCAAAATGGTGACATTTGTCATATAAAATTCTGACTTTTATCACAATATTGCCAATTTTTTTTTGTTGTTTTTGTAAAATAGTGATTTTTTTTAGTAAAATTATGACTTTTGGCAAAAGTCATAATTTTACTCAAGTAAAATTCCTAATATTATTATAATGTTGCCAAAATGTTCAAGTTTTCTTATAAAGTTGTGACTTTTGTCGAGTAAAATTACGACTCTTTTCATAAAATTGCCCAAATGTTAAGCTTTTCTTGCAAAATTGTTCTTGTGAAATTCCAACAAATTTTGCACAGTATGTATATATTATTAATGTTGTAAATACACATCTTTTTATATCTAGAAAGGGTGGTCCTAAAGACGTAGACATTTTTCTTAGGTCTCAAGAAGGTAACAAATACAAGAATGTGTGTGTGTGTGTATGTGTGTGTGTGTGTGTGTGTGTGTGTGTGTGTGTGTGTGTGTGTGTGTGTGTGTGTGTGTGTGTGTGTGTGTGTGTGTGTGTGTGTGTGTGTGTTCATCAACAAGGAAAAGTACCTTCCATATGAGGAGGTGTGAACAAGTTAGGACCGAAATCGTGGTCCCAATACGGAAAACCATTGCATCTAATAGAGAGCCAAATACTAGTCTGTGAACATTGCTCCAAAGTCAGGATTGTTTTTGTTGATTTAATGTGCATACAAAAGTAAACATTGATAAAATTATTTTTAAAAAAAGTATATATATATATATATATATATATATATATATATATACATATATATATATATATATATATATATATATATATATATATATATATATATATATATATATATATATATATATATATATATACATATATATGTATGTGTGGGGAAAAAATCACAAGACTATTTCATCTCTACAGGCCTGTTTCATGAGGGGGGGTACCCTCAATCGTCAGGAGATTTTATTTTATTTTATTTTATATATATATATATATATATATATATATATATATATATATATATATATATATATATATACATATATATATATTATTATTACAGTATGTGTCTATATACATACATATATATGTATATAGACACATACTGTAATAACTTGAAGTAAATAATGAAGATCAAAAACCAATTACACACAAAAAATAAAACATTTACTAAAAGCAGTCTTTTTCTCACAATGTGTCAACTTTTTTCTTATAAAATTGGGAACACTTTCTCATATTTTTTCTGTTTCTGTAAAATTGCAATATTTTCTTGTAAAAGTATAACTTTTTTAATGTAAAATTATTACTTTTTAATGCAAAATGGTGACATTTGTCATATAAAATCAAAAAAAAAATGTATCACAATATTTTTTTGTTGTTCTTGTAAAACTGTGACATTGTTTGAGTACAATTATGACTTTTGTCATCATTTTGCCAAGTAAAATTCCTAATATTATTATAATGTTGCCAAAAGTTTAAAGATTTCTTATAAAATTGTGACTTTTGTCGAGTAAAATTACAACTCTTTTCATAAAACTGCCCAAATTTTAAGCTTTTCTTGCAAAATTGTGACTGTTATTGAGTAAAATTCCAACTTTTATCATATTATTGCACAAATGTTCCGTTTTTCTTGTAAAATTTTGACTTGCGTTGAGTAAAATTACGACACTGCCAAAATTTTAAGTTTTTCTATGTAAAATTATTACTTTTTCATGCAAAATGGTGACATTTGTCATAAAATTCTGACTTTTATCACAATATTGCCAATTCTTTTTGTAATTTTTGTAAAAGTGAAATTTTTTGAGTAAAATTATGACTTTTGGCAAAAACATTATTATTATAATGTTGCCAAAATTTTAAAGATTTCATATCAAATTGTGACTTTTGTCGAGTAAAATTACGACACTTATCATAAACTTGCCAACATTTTAAGCTTTTCTTGCAAAATTGTGACTGTTATTGAGTAAAATTCCAACTTTTAACATAATTTTGCAAAAATGTTCCCTTTTTCTTGTAAAAATTTTGACTTGCGTTGAGTAAAATTACGACACTGCCAAAATTCTAAGTTTTTCTTGTGAAATTGTGACCTTTTTCTTGTGAAATTCCAACACGTTTTTCACAACAAGTTTTTTTTATATTTGCACAGTATGTATATATTATTGATGTTGTAAATACAAATCTTTATATATCTTATATATACCTTCTTGGGACATCAACAAGGAAAAGTAGCTTCCATATGAGGAGGTGTGAACAAGTTAGGACCGGAATCGTGGTCCCAATACGAAAAACCATTGTATCTAATAGAGAGCCAAATACTAGAGTCTGTGAACATTGCTCCTAAGTCAGGATTGTTTTTGTTGATTTAATGTGCATACAAAAGTAAACATTGATAAAATTATTGTATATATATATATATACACTGTATATATATACTGTATGTATATATATATATATATATATATATATATATATATATATATATATATATATATATATATATATACATACAGTGTATATATACAGTATATATATGTATATATATATATATATATATATATATATATATATACATACAGTATATATATATACAGTATATATATGTATATATATATATATATATATATATATTATTACAGTATGTGTCTATATACATACATATATATATGTATATAGACACATACTGTAATAACTTGAAGTAAATAATGAAGATCAAAAACCAATTACACACAAAAAATAAAACATTTACTAAAAGCAGTCTTTCTCACAATGTGTCGACTTTTTTCTTCTAAAATTGGGAACACTTTCTCATATTTTTTCTGTTTCTGTAATATTGCAATATTTTCTCGTAAAATTATTACTTTTTTAATGTAAAATTAGTACTTTTTATGCAAAATGGTGACATTTGTCAAATAAAATTCTGACTTTTATCACAATATTGCCAATTTTTTTTGTTGTTCTTGTAAAATAGTGACATTTTTTGAGTAAAATTATGACTTTTGCTAAAAGTCATAATTTTACTCAAGTAAAATTCCTAATATTATTATAAAGTGGCCAACATTTTCAAGTTTTCTTATAAAATTGTGACTTTTGTCGAGTAAAATCACGATTCTTTTCATAAAATTGCCCAAATTTTAAGCTTTTCTTGCAAAATTGTGACTGTTATTGAGTAAAATTCCAACTTTTATCATATTATTGCACAAAAATCATAATTTTACTCAAAAAATGTCACTGTTTTCCAAAACAACGAAAAAAATTGGCAATATTGTGATAAAAGTGTGAATTTTATATGACAAATGTCACCATTTTGCATTAAAAAGTAATAATTTTACATTAAAAAAGTAATAATTTTACGAGAAAATATTGCAATATTACAGAAACAGAAAGAATATTAGAAAGTGTTCCCAATTTTATAAGAAAAAAGTCGACACATTGTGAGAAAAAGACTGCTTTTTGTAATTTTTTTTTTTTTTTGTGTGTGTGTAATTGGTTTTTAATCTTCATTATATACTTCAAGTTATTACAGTATGTCTCTATATACATATTTATTTATTTAAAAAAGAAAAATTTGGGCCAAAGGGGGAGCATTTAAATTTCTTAAACACACTGGCCAGAGGGGGAGCACTTCAAATGTTTACACACACTTGTTATTTCATATGTTGACCAGAGGGGGAGCACAAAAAGAAAAATTTCACAAGAAAAACTTAGAAATTCTGCAGTGTTATAATAAAAGTCGTCATTTTACTCAACGCAAGTCAACATTTTAGAAGAAAAAGGGAACATTTGTGCAATAATATAATAAAAGTTGGAATTTTACCCAATAACAGTCACAATTTTGCAAGAGAATCTTAACATTTGGGCAATTTTATGAAAAGAGTCGTAATTTTACTCGACAAAAGTCACAATTTTATAAGAAAACTTTAAAATGGCAACATTAAAATAATATTAGGAATTTTACTTGGCAAAATGATGACAAAAGTCATAATTTTACCCAAAAAAAAGTCACTATTTTACAACAACAACAAAAATTGGCAATATTGTGATAAAAGTCAGGATTTTATATGACAAATGTCACCATTTTGCATTAAAAAGTACTAATTTTACTTTAAAAAAGTAATAATTTTACGAGAAAATATTGCAATATTACAGAAACAGAAAGAATATGAGAAAGTGTTCCTAATTTTATAAGAAAAAAGTCGACACATTGTGAGAAAAAGACTGCTGTTAGTAAATGTGTTATTTTTTTGTGTGTAATTGGTTTTTAATCTTCATTATTTACTTCAAGTTATTACAGTAAGTCTCTATATACATATTTATTTAGTTATTTTTAAATATAATTTTGTCCAAAGGGGGTGCATTTACATTTCTTAAACACACACTTGTTATTACATATGTTGGCCAGAGGGGGAGCACTTCAAATGTTTACACACACTTGTTATTTCATATGTTGACCAGAGGGGGACACTTATAAAAAATCCCTCCTTTTCAGGGATGAAGAGGGAAGTCCTTTAGGTGTCGTCTTGTTTTTTTGCACATTAAATCAACAAAAACAATCCTGACTTTGGAGCAATGTTCACAGACTCTAGTATTTGGCTCTCTATTAGATGCAATGGTTTTCCGTATTGCGACCATGATTTATGTCCTAACTTGTTCACAACTCCTCATATGGAAGCTACTTTTCCTTGTTGATGTCTCAAGAAGTGTAGAAATACAAGCACACAAGCACACACACACACACACACACACACACACACACACACACACATTCTTGAATTTCTTACCTTCTTGAGACCTCCGAAAAATGTCTACCTACCTCTTTAGGACCACCCTTTCTAGATATATAAAGATGTGTATTTACAACATTAATAATATATACATACTGTGCAAATATAAAAAAGCTTTTTGTGAAAAACGTGTTGAAATTTCACAAGAAAAAGGTCACAATTTCACAAGAAAAACTTGGAATTTTGGCAGTGTCATAATTTTACTCAATGCAAGTCAACATTTTACAAGAAAAAGGGAACATTTGTGCAATATTATGATAAAAGTTGGAATTTTACTCAACAATTGTTGAAAATTTTGACTTAGGTTGAGTAAAATTACAACACTGCCAAAATTCTAAGTTTTTCTTGTGAAATTGTGACCTTTTTCTTGTGAAATTCCAACACATTTTTCACAACAAACTTTTTCATATTTTTACAAGAACAACAAAAAATAAGCCAATATTGTAATAAAAGTCAGAATTTTATATGACAAATGTCACCATTTTGCATTAAAAAGTAATAATTTTACATTGTAAAAACTTCGATTTTGGCAGTGTCGTAATTTTACTCAACGCAAGTCCAAATTTTACAAGAAAAACGGAACATTTGTGCAATAATATGATAACAGTTGGAATTTTACTCAATAACAGTCACAATTTTGCAAGAAAAGCTTAAAATGTTGGCAATTTTATGAAAAGAATTGTGATTTTACTCGACAAAAGTCACAATTTTATAAGAAAACTTCAAAATGTTGGCAACATTATAATAATATTAGGAATTTTACTTGGCAACATTATGACAAAAGTCATTCACGATTAAAATTCCAACTTTTGTCATATTATTGCACAAATGTTCCATTTTTCTTGTAAAATTTTGACTTAGGTTGAGTAAAATTACGACACTGCCAAAATTCTAAGTTTTTCTTGTGAAATTGTGACCTTTTTCTTGTGAAATTCCAACACATTTTTCACAACAAGCTTTTTCATATTTTTACAAGAACAACAAAAAATAAGCCAATATTGTGATAAAAGTAATAATTTTATATGACAAATGTCACCATTTTGCATTAAAAAGTAATAATTTTACATTGTAAAAACTTAGAATTTTGGCAGTGTCGTAATTTTACTCAACGCAAGTCCAAATTTTACAAGAAAAACGGAACATTAGTGCAATAATATGATAACAGTTGGAATTTTACTCAATAACAGTCACAATTTTGCAAGAAAAGCTTAACATTTTGGCAATTTTATGAAAAGAGTTGTAATTTTACTTGACAAAAGTCACAATTTTATAAGAAAACTTCAAAATGTTGGCAACATTATAATAATATTAGGAATTTTACTTGGCAACATTATGACAAAAGTCATAATTTTACTCAAAAAATGTCACGATTAAAATTCCAACTTTTATCATATTATTGCACAAATGTTCCGTTTTTCTTGTAAAATTTTGACTTAGGTTGAGTAAAATTACGACACTGCCAAAATTCTAAGTTTTTCTTGTGAAATTGTGACCTTTTTCTTGTGAAATTCCAACAGTTTTCACAACAAGCTTTTTCATATTTTTACAAGAACAACAAAAAATAAGCCAATATTGTGATAAAAGTCAGAATTTTATGTGACAAATGTCACCATTTTGCATTAAAAAAGTAATAATTTCACATTGTAAAAACTAAGATTTTGGCAGTGTCGTAATTTTACTCAACGCAAGTCAAAATGTTACAAGAAAAACGGAACATTTGTGCAATAATATGATAAAAGTTGGAATTTTATTCAATAACAGTCACAATTTTGCAAGAAAAGCTTAACATTTTGGCAATTTTATGAAAAGAGTTGTAATTTTACTCGACAAAAGTCACAATTTTTAAGAAAACTTGAACATTTTGGCAACATTATAGTAATATTAGGAATTTTACTTGAGTGAAATTATGACAAAAGTCATAATTTTACCCAAAAAAATGTCACTATTTTACAAGAAAAATAAAAAAATGTTGGCAATATTGTGATAAAAGTCTGAATTTTATATGACAAATGTCACCATTATGCATTAAAAAGTAATACTTTTATATTGAAAAACTTAGAATTTTGGCAGTGTCGTAATTTTAGTCAACGCAAGTCAAAATTTTACAAGAAAAACGGAACATTTGTGCAATAATATGATAAAAGTTGGAATTTTACTCAATAACAGTCACAATTTTGCAAGAAAAGCTTAAAATGCTGGCAATTTTATGAAAAGAGTCGTAATTTTACTCGACAAAAGTCATAATTTTATAAGAAAACTTTAAAATGTTGGCAACATTATAATAATATTAGGAATTTTACTTGGCAAAATGATGACAAACGTCATAATTTTACTCAACGAATGTCACGATTAAAATTCCAACTTTTGTCATATTATTGCACAAATGTTCCGTTTTTCTTGTAAAATTTTGACTTAGGTTGAGTAAAATTACGACACTGCCAAAATTCTAAGTTTTTCTTGTGAAATTGTGACCTTTTTCTTGTGAAATTCCAACACATTTTTCACAACAAGCTTTTTCATATTTTTACAAGAACAACAAAAAATAAGCCAATATTGTGATAAAAGTCAGAATTTTATATGACAAATGTCACCATTTTGCATTAAAAAGTAATAATTTCACATTGTAAAAACTTAGATTTTGGCAGTGTCGTAATTTTACTCAACGCAAGTCAAAATTTTATAAGAAAAATGGAACATTTGTGCAATAACATGATAAAAGTTGGAATTTTACTCAATAACAGTTACAATTTTGCAAGAAAAGCTTAAAATTTGTGCAATTTTATGAAAAGAGTCGTAATTTTACTCGACAAAAGTCACAATTTTATAAGAAAACTTGAACATTTTGGCAACATTATAATAATATTATGAATTTTACTTGGCAACATTATGACAAAAGTCATAATTTTACTCAAAAAATGTCACGATTAAAATTCCAACTTTTATCATATTATTGCACAAATGTTCCGTTTTTCTTGTAAAATTTTGACTTAGGTTGAGTAAAATTACGACACTGCCAAAATTCTAAGTTTTTCTTGTGAAATTGTGACCTTTTTCTTGTGAAATTCCAACACATTTTCCACAACAAGCTTTTTCATATTTTTACAAGAACAACAAAAAATAAGCCAATATTGTGATAAAAGTCAGAATTGTATATGACAAATGTCACCATTTTGCATTAAAAAGTAATAATTTTACATTGTAAAAAAACTTAGATTTTGGCAGTGTCGTAATTTTACTCAACGCAAGTCAAAATTTTACAAGAAAAACGGAACATTTGTGCAATAATATGATAACAGTTGGAATTTTACTCAATAACAGTCACAATTTTGCAAGAAAAGCTTAACATTTTGGCAGTTTTATGAAAAGAGTTGTAATTTTACTCGACAAAAGTCACAATTTTTAAGAAAACTTGAACATTTTGGCAACATTATAGTAATATTAGGAATTTTACTTGAGTAAAATTGTGACAAAACATTTGAGTATTATTGCACAAATGTTCCGTTTTTCTTGTAAAATTTTGACTTGCGTTGAGTAAAATTACGACACTGCCAAAATTTTAAGTTTTTCTTGTGAAATTGTGACCTTTTTCTTGTGAAATTACAACAAATTTTTCACAAAATTCTGTAAAGAGGTAGGAATTTTTTTGGCGGCTTCAAGAAGGTAACAAATACAAGAATGTGTGTGTGTGTGTGTGTGTGTGTGTGTGTGTGTGTGTGTGTGTGTGTGTGTGTGTGTGTGTGTGTGTGTGTGTGTGTGTGTGTGTGCAGCACATGGCGGCCGTGCACCAAATGTGTCCTGGCTTAGAGAGAGGGCCCGATGTGTGTCAAAGGGCGAGGGCGGAGGGACGGGGGGATTTAAACATGCACATAAAGACAGCGCATTGTTCACATGCACACGCACGGGATGTAAATAAGCCGCAGTTTGCATACAAAGAGGTTTTGTTTGGGATGTTTTTTTGTGTGTGTGTGTGTTGAGATCCACGCCATCCAAATAATCCCCCCGCAAGGTACACGGGTGCGAAGAAAATCCTCATCTGTGGCCAAATGTGTGACCGAGTGTTCCGAATAGCGATGTCATACTGAAAATGAACTTGAGATCAAATGGGAGGCAACATCACACAGCAAACAACGCGCAACATTTATTAGATGAAGTACGTTTACGTTCGTTACAATGCTACATGTCACGCGCGTCGTGATGTGGTCGTACGTCAACAAGACATCAAATTCAAAGCAAAGAAGTAACAATCAATGTTAACATGCCAGCATGTTAACATTAGCATGCTAAATTTTTCAGCCAATTATACCGCCGCACATCTCAGAGTCATAACTTGGTCGTGACATATGCTAACTGTTAGCATACAAACGTTCTTTTTTTTTTGCCAATTCCGCCACTGTTTACCCCAGAGTTAAATAATTTCATACTTTGTATATGCTAACTTTTTTTTTTGCTAATTTTTCCAACCATTTACCTCAAAGTCATATAACTTGACATATACTAACCGTAAACATGCTAGCATGTTAACATTAGCATGCTAAATTTTTCAGCCAGTTGTACCGCCGCACATCTCAGTTATAACTTGGTCGTGACATATGCTAACTGTTAGCATGCAAACTTTATTTTTTTGCCAATTTCGCCGCCGTTGACCCCAGAGTCATATAACTTGGTACTTGACATATGCTACACCTTTTTGCTAATTTTGCTACTGTTTACCCCAGAGTCATATAACTTGGTACTTTGTATATGCTAACTTTTTTTTTTTGCTAATTTTGCAACCATTCACCTCAGAGTCACATAACTTGACATATGCTAACCGTAAACATGCTAGCGTGTTACCATTAGCATGCAAACATTTTCAGCCAATTATACCGCCGCACACCTCAGAGTCATACTCATTTGCTAACTGTAAGCATGCAAACTAGACTTTTTTGCCAATTTCGCCGCCGTTGACCCCAGAGTCATATAACTTGGTACTTGACATATGCTAAACTATTTTGCTAATTTTGCTACCGTTTACCCCAGAGTCATATAGTTTGGTACTTTGGATATGCCAATTTTTTTTTTGCTAATTTTGCAACCATTTACCTCAGAGTCATATAACTTGACATATACTAACTGTAAACATGCTAGCATGTTAACATTAGCATGCTAAATTGTTCAGCCAATTGTACCGCCGCACATCTCAGATTCATAACTTGGTCGTGACATATGCTAACTGTAACCGTAAACATGCTAGTGTGTTAACATTAGCATGCAAACATTTTCAGCCAATTATACCGCCGCACACCTCAGAGTCATACTCATATGCTAACTGTAAGCATGCAAACTTTATTTTTTGCCAATTTCGCCGCCGTTGACCCCAGAGTCATATAACTTGGTACTTGACATATGCTAAACCTTTTTGCTAATTTTGCTACCGTTAACCCCAGAGTCATATAATTTGGTACTTTGTATATGCTAACTTTTTTTTTTTACTAATTTTGCAACCATTTACCTCAGAGTCATATAACTTGACATATGCTAACTGTAAACATGCTACTGTGCTACATTTTTCAGCCAATTATACGGCCGCACATCTCAGAGTCATAACTTGGTCGTGACACATGCTAACTGTTAGCATGCAAACTTTTTTTTTTTGGCCAATTTCGCCACCGTTGACCCCAGAGTCATATAACTTGGTACTTGACATATGCTAAACTTTTTTGCTAATTTTGCTACCGTTTACCCCAGAGTCATACAATTTGGTACTTTAATTATATCCAAACTTTTTTGGGGGGCTAATTTTGCAACCATTTACCTCAGAGTCACATAACTTGACATATGCTAACCGTAAACATGCTAGTGTGTTAACATTAGCATGCAAACATTTTCAGCCAATTATACCGCCGCACACCTCAGAGTCATACTCATATGCTAACTGTAAGCATGCAAACTTTATTTTTTGCCAATTTCGCCGCCGTGGACCCCAGAGTCATATAACTTGGTACTTGACATATGCTAAACTATTTTGCTAATTTTGCTACCGTTTACCCCAGAGTCATATAGTTTGGTACTTTGTATATGCCAATTTTTTTTTTGCTAATTTTGCAACCATTTACCTCAGAGTCATATAACTTGACATATACTAACTGTAAACATGCTAGCATGTTAACATTAGCATGCTAAATTGTTCAGCCAATTGTACCGCCGCACATCTCAGTTATAACTTGGTCGTTACATATGCTAACTGTTAGCATGCAAACTTTATTTTTTTGCCAATTTCGCCACCGTTGACCCCAGAGTCATATAACTTGGTACTTGACATATGCTAAACCTTTTTGCTAATTTTGCTACAGTTTACCCCAGAGTCATATAGTTTGGTACTTTGTATATGCCAAATTTTTTTGGGTAATTTTGCAACCATATCAGAGTCATATAACTTGACATATGCTAACTGTAAACATGCTAGTGTGCTATATTTTTCAGCCAATTATACGGCCGCACATCTCAGAGTCATAACTTGGTCGTGACACATGCTAACTGTTAGCATGCAAACTTCTTTTTTTTTGGCCAATTTCGCCACCGTTGACCCCAGAGTCATATAACTTGGTACTTGACATATGCTAAACTTTTTTGCTAATTTTGCTACCGTTTACCCCAGAGTCATACAATTTGGTACTTTAATTATATCCAAACTTTTTTGGGGGGCTAATTTTGCAACCATTTACCTCAGAGTCACATAACTTGACATATGCTAACCGTAAACATGCTAGTGTGTTAACATTAGCATGCAAACATTTTCAGCCAATTATACCGCCGCACACCTCAGAGTCATACTCATATGCTAACTGTAAGCATGCAAACTTTATTTTTTGCCAATTTCGCCGCCGTTGACCCCAGAGTCATATAACTTGGTACTTGACATATGCTAAACCTTTTTGCTAATTTTGCTACCGTTAACCCCAGAGTCATATAATTTGGTACTTTGTATATGCTAACTTTTTTTTTGCTAATTTTGCAACCATTTACCTCAGAGTCATATAACTTGACACATGCTAACTGTAAACATGCTAGTGTGCTACATTTTTCAGCCAATTTTACGGCCGCACATCTCAGAGTCATAACTTGGTCGTGACACATGCTAACTGTTAGCATGCAAACTTTTTTTTTTTTTTGGCCAATTTCGCCGCCGTTGACCCCAGAGTCATATAACTTGGTACTTGACATATGCTAAACTTTTTTGCTAATTTTGCTACCGTTTACCCCAGAGTCATACAATTTGGTACTTTAATTATATCCAAACTTTTTTGGGGGGCTAATTTTGCAACCATTTACCTCAGAGTCACATAACTTGACATATGCTAACCGTAAACATGCTAGTGTGTTAACATTAGCATGCAAACATTTTCAGCCAATTATACCGCCGCACACCTCAGAGTCATACTCATATGCTAACTGTAAGCATGCAAACTTTATTTTTTGCCAATTTCGCCGCCGTTGACCCCAGAGTCATATAACTTGGTACTTGACATATGCTAAACTATTTTGCTAATTTTGCTACCGTTTACCCCAGAGTCATATAGTTTGGTACTTTGTATATGCCAATTTTTTTTTTGCTAATTTTGCAACCATTTACCTCAGAGTCATATAACTTGACATATACTAACTGTAAACATGCTAGCATGTTACCATTAGCATGCTAAATTGTTCAGCCAATTGTACCGCCGCACATCTCAGATTCATAACTTGGTCGTGACATATGCTAACTGTTAGCATGCAAACTTTTTTGGGGGCCAATTTCGCCGCCGTTGACCCCAGAGTCATATAACTTGGTACTTGACAAATGCTAAACTTTTTTGCTAATTTTGCTACCGTTTACCCCAGAGTCATACAATTTGGTACTTTAATTATATCCAAACTTTTTTTTTGCTAATTTTGCAGCCACTTACCTCAGAGTTACATAACTTGACATATGCTAACCGTAAACATGCTAGCGTGTTAACATTAGCATGCAAACATTTTCAGCCAATTATACCGCCGCACACCTCAGAGTCATACTCATATGCTAACTGTAAGCATGCAAACTTTATTTTTTGCCAATTCCGCCACCGTTTACCCCAGAGTCATATAACTTGGTACTTGACAAATG
>NC_084572.2:35269302-35336802 GCF_033978685.3 Nerophis lumbriciformis | reverse complement strand
GTGACGCACGCAGACAATATAATCATAATGGGGGACTTTAATATCCATATGAA
Source organism: Nerophis lumbriciformis (assembly GCF_033978685.3). Taxonomy (NCBI): domain Eukaryota; kingdom Metazoa; phylum Chordata; class Actinopteri; order Syngnathiformes; family Syngnathidae; genus Nerophis; species Nerophis lumbriciformis. The sequence goes on along the minus strand of NC_084572.2, from coordinate 35,336,749 downwards.
TACCCCATCGGACCCTCAGTGCGTGGCGCTCCAGACTATAATTGATAGCTGTGGTCTTACACAAATAATAAATGAACCTACGCATCGCAACGGCAATACGATAGATCTAGTGCTGGTCAGGGGTGTCACCACCTCCAAAGTTATGGTACTCCCGTATACTAAAGTAATGTCCGATCATTACCTTATAAAATTCGAAGTTCTGACTCATTGTCAACAAACTAATAATAATAATAACTGCTATAGCAGCCGCAACATTAATGCCGCCACAACGATGACTCTTGCTGACCTACTGCCTTCGGTAATGGCACCATTCCCAAATTATGTCGGCTCTATTGATAACCTCACTAACAACTTTGACAATGCCCTGCGCAAAACCATTGATAGTATAGCACCGCTAAAACAAAAAAGGGCCCCTAAAAGGCGCACCCCATGGTTTACAGAGGAAACCAGAGCTCATAAATTATCATGTAGAAAGTTGGAACGCAAATGGCGCGCGACCAAGCTTGAGGTTTTCCATCAAGCATGGAGTGATAGTTTAATATCGTATAAACGCATGCTTACCTTAGCTAAAGCTAAATATTACTCAAATCTCATCCGCCTCAACAAAAACGACCCTAAATTTTTGTTTAGTACAGTAGCATCGCTAACCCAACAAGGGACTCCTCCCAATAGCTCCACCCACTCGGCAGATGACTTTATGAATTTCTTTAATAAGAAAATTGAACTCATTAGAAAGGAGATTAAAAACAACGCATCCCAGCTACAACTGGGTTCTATGAACACAGATACAACTGTATCTACGACGGATACTGCAATACAAAATAGTCTCTCTCTTTTTGATGAAATAACATTAGAGGAACTATTACAGCGTGTAAGTGGGATAAAACAAACAACATGTTTACTTGACCCACTTCCTGGGAAACTTATCAAGGAGCTTTTTGTATTATTAGGTCCATCAGTGCTAAATATTATAAACTTATCACTTTCCTCTGGCACTGTTCCCCTAGCATTCAAGAAAGCGGTTATTCATCCTCTGCTCAAAAGACCTAACCTTGATCCTGACCTCATGGTAAACTACCGACCGGTGTCCCACCTTCCCTTTATTTCGAAAATCCTCGAAAAAATTGTCGCACAGCAGCTAAATGAACACTTAGTGTCTAACAATCTCTGTGAACCTTTTCAATCCGGTTTCAGGGCAAATCACTCTACGGAGACAGCCCTCGCAAAAATGACTAATGATTTACTGCTAACGATGGATTCTGATGCGTCATCTATGTTGCTGCTTCTTGATCTTAGCGCTGCTTTCGATACCGTCGATCATAATATTTTATTAGAGCGTATCAAAACACGTATTGGTATGTCAGACTTAGCTTTGTCGTGGTTTAACTCTTATCTTACTGACAGGATGCAATGCGTCTCCCATAATAATGTGACCTCGGACTATGTTAAGGTAACGTGCGGAGTTCCTCAGGGTTCGGTTCTTGGCCCTGCACTCTTTAGTATTTACATGCTGCCGCTAGGCGACATCATACGCAAATACGGTGTTAGCTTTCATTGTTATGCTGATGACACCCAACTCTACATGCCCCTAAAGCTGACCAACACGCCGGATTGTAGTCAGCTGGAGGCGTGTCTTAATGAAATTAAACAATGGATGTCCGCTAACTTCTTGCAACTCAACGCCAAGAAAACGGAAATGCTGATTATCGGTCCTGCTAAACACCGACATTTATTTAATAATACCACCTTAACATTTGACAACCAAACAATTACACAAGGCGAATCAGTAAAGAATCTGGGTATTATCTTCCACCCAACTCTCTCCTTTGAATCACACATTAAGAGTGTTACTAAAACGGCCTTCTTTCATCTCCGTAATATCGCTAAAATTCGTTCTATTTTATCCACTAGCGACGCTGAGATCATTATTCATGCGTTCGTTACGTCTCGTCTCGACTACTGTAACGTATTATTTTCGGGTCTCCCTATGTCTAGCATTAAAAAATTACAGTTGGTACAAAATGCGGCTGCTAGACTTTTGACAAGAACAAGAAAGTTTGATCATATTACGCCTATACTGGCTCACCTGCACTGGCTTCCTGTGCACTTAAGAAGTGACTTTAAGGTTTTACTACTTACGTATAAAATACTACACGGTCTAGCTCCGTCCTATCTTGTCGATTGCATTGTACCATATGTCCCGGCAAGAAATCTGCGTTCAAAGAACTCCGGCTTATTAGTGATTCCCAGAGCCCAAAAAAAAAGTCTGCGGGCTATAGAGCGTTTTCTATTCGGGCTCCAGTACTATGGAATGCCCTCCCGGTAACAATTAGAGATGCTACCTCAGTAGAAGCATTTAAGAAGCATTTAAGTCCCATCTTAAAACTCATTTGTATACTCTAGCCTTTAAATAGCCCCCCTGTTAGACCAGTTGATCTGCCGTTTCTTTTCTTTTCTCCTCTGCTCCCCTTTTCCTTGAGGGAGGGGGGCACAGGTCCGGTGGCCATGGATGAAGTGCTGGCTGTCCAGAGTCGGGACCCGGGGTGGACCGCTCGCCTGTGCATCGGCTGGGAACATCTCTGCGCTGCTGACCCGTCTCCGCTCGGGATGGTGTCCTGCTGGCCCCACTATGGACTGGACTCTTACTACTATTATGTTGGATCCACTATGGACTGGACTCTCACAATATTATGTCAGACCCACTCGACATCCATTGCTTTCGGTCTCCCCTAGAGGGGGGGGGTTACCCACATATGCGGTCCTCTCCAAGGTTTCTCATAGTCATTCACATCGACGTCCCACTGGGGTGAGTTTTTCCTTGCCCGTATGTGGGCTTTGTACCGAGGATGTCGTTGTGGCTTGTGCAGCCCTTTGAGACACTTGTGATTTAGGGCTATATAAATAAAGATTGATTGATTGATATATATATATATATATATATATATATATATATATATATATATATATATATATATACATATATATACATGTATATATATATATATATATATATATATATATATATATATATATATATATATATACTCTGGCTTCCTCCCACTTCCAAAGACAAGCACCTGGGGATAGGTTGATTGGCAACACTAAATGGTCCCTAGTGTGTGAATGTGATGTGAGTGTGAATGTTGTCTGTCTATCTGTGTTGGCCCTGCGATGAGGTGGCGACTTGTCCAGGGTGTACCCCGCCTTCCGCCCGAATGCAGCTGAGATAGGCTCCAGCACCCCCAGTGACCCCGTAAGGGACAAGCAGTAGAAAATGGATGGATGGATGGATTTCCCTCCAAACTGATATGAGGCATTTGGGTTGGGGTCTGACCATGACGAGACATTGACATCCACAGTCCACACTAGGATTGCCCCCCCGTGGTGCAAAATTAAGAACAATGGTAACTTCCTTCCGCATGCTCCGATCTTCCTGAAATGTTTGGTGGGTGGGAAGGACCTGACTGCATGCCTTCTCTCCGACTCGCGTGAACCCAGAGTTGCACGGTGGTGCCAAGACCTTCTCAATTTATTATTATTATTTATTGTTCATTTATTTACGCCAGTGTTTTTCAACCTTTTTTGAGCTAAGGCACATTTTTTGCGTTAAAAAAAAAAGCGAAGGCACACCACCAGCAGTAATCATTAAAAAATGAAACTCGGTTGATAGTAAAAAGTCGTTGCATGCATCACAATAGCTCTTGTCTCAAAGTAGGAAAAAGATTGGGCACCCCTGGTTTTGACCAAAATTGCATTTTCTAGTTGCACATGTTGGTTGTTTAAGTTCACAGTCAGCAAAATGACAACAAATAAACACGCATGCCAACATTAGCTTACCTTGTCAGGTTCCTTGCTGCCCATAGTCTCCTCTTGAGTAAATCTGCTCCTTTTTGCCGTGGCCGCCCAGTCAAAAATGTAAATGGCCCCTCAGTCTGTGCCTGGGAACATTAAATCCAGCGGGTGACATCCACATTAATGTCTTCATTTAGCCAATTAAAGTATTACTAACTTCTCCTTTGAAGGATTAGTGACTGCGCCTTTGTTAACGGCTTAATGTGCCCATAATCACGTTAAAGTCAAACTCGCCATCGCTTGTTTCTTTGGTCACATTTGGAGGATTTTCTATTATGTGGAAAGCCTGACAGTCAGGCCCATGCGGGGAACAGCACGGTCATCAACCATGACCCATTTGAATTTGTCCGACTGTAAGCACTGTCGGCTACTATTTACTCGTATGGCGCATATGGAAGTGAAATATTATTCATGTCTTTGCCATAAAGGGGAACTGCACTTTTTTGGAGTATCGCCCACCATTCACAACCCTTATACATAAGACAAAAACACATTTTCTTTTTTTTAATGCATTCTAAGTCGTAAAATATGGCAATTAGGAGGTGGCTAACGACGGAACTACAAAAGCCAAAAGCAGTGAAGTTGTCACGTTGTGTAAATGCTAAATAAAAAGAGAACACAATGATTTGCAAATCCTTTTCAACTTATATTCAATTGAATAGACTGCAAAGACAAGATATTTAATGTTCGAACTGGAAAACGTTGTTATTTTTTGCAAATATTAGCTCATTTGGAATTTGATGCCTGCAACATGTTTCCAAAAAGCTGGCACAAGTGGCAAAAAAGACTGAGAAAGTCAGCAAACACTTATTTGGAACATCCCACTGGTGAACGGGCTAATTGGGAACAGGTGGGTGCCATGATTGGGTTTAAAAGCAGCTTCCATGAAATGCTCAGTCATTCACTAAAAAGGACGGGGCGAGGGTCACCACTTTGTCAACAAATGCGTGAGCAAATTGTCTAAGAACAACATTTCTCAACCAGCTATTGCAAGGAATTTAGGGATTTCACCATCTACGCGCCGTAATATCATCAAAAGGTTCAGAGAATCTGGAGAAATCACTGCAGGTAAGCAGCAGGGACGACAACCAGCGTGACCTTTGACCCCTCAGGCGGTACTGCATCAAAAAGCGACATCAGTGTGTAAAGGATATCACCACATGGGCTCAGGAACACTTCAGACAACCACTGTCAGTAACTATTGGTCGCTACATCTGTTAGTGCAAGTTAAAACTCTACTATGCAAAGCAAAAGCCATTTATCAACAACACCCGGAAACGCCGCCAGTTTCGCTGGGCCCGAGCTCGTCTAAGATGGACTGATCCAAAGTGGAAAAGTGTTCTGTGGTCTGACGAGTCCACATTTCAAATTGTTTTTAGGAAACTGTGGACGTCGTGTCCTTCGGACCAAAGAGGAAAAGAACCATCCGGATTGTTATAGGCGCAAAGTTGAAAAGCCAGCATGTGTGATGGTATGGGGGTGTATTAGCGCCCAAGACATGAGTAACTTACACATCTGTGAAGGCACCATTAATGCTGAAAGGTACATACAGGTTGTGGAGCAACATATGTTGCCATCCAAGCAACGTTATCATGGACGCCCCTGCTTATTTCAGCAAGACAATGCCAAGCCACGTGTTACAACAGCGTGGCTTCGTAGTAAAAGAGTGCGGGTACTAGACTGGCCTGCCTGTAGTCCAGACCTGTCTCCCATTGAAATTGTGTAGCGCATTATGAAGCCTAAAATAGTACAACAGAGTGTTGAACAACTTAAGCTGTACATCAAGCAAGAATGGGAAAGAATTCCACCTGAAAAGCTTAAAAAATGTGTCTCCTCAGTTCCCAAACGTTTACTGAGTGTTGTTAAAAGGAAAGGCCATGTAACACAGTAGTAAAAATGCCCCTGTGACAACTTTTTTGCAATGTGTTGCTGCCATTAAATTCCAAGTTAATGATTATTTGCAAAAAAAAAAAAAATGTTTCTCAGTGTGAACGTTCAATATCTTGTCTTTGCAGTCTATTCAATTGAATATAAGTTGAAAAGGATTTGCAAATCATTGTATTCTCTTTTTATTTACCATTTACACAACGTGACAACTTTACTGGTTTTGGGTTTTGCAGATTATAAATCCTGCCTCTCACCTGGATAGTGGAAGGCTGTGGACATGAACCCACAAGTTGGTCAACTTTGACATCCAACTTCGACACGGAGAAGACGAGAAAGACACTTTGCGGAAAAGCATTATGATTAATTCTACATGTAAGCGGGAAGATATAAACATCCCGTCAGTCGGCATGTCAGCGAGAGCAGACATTATACAGTAAGTGATTGTTCTATTGTGTTCATGTTTCTTGTTTGGCACTTCGCAATACTGCTACTTCCTGGATCTGTTCTAAAACGTGTAGATCGTCCTCCTTATATTCAAAAACATCCGTTTCTGGATCAATGTTTGTCCCAAAGTAGCCTTTGTAGTCTCTCATCAAGTCTGCCATGATTAGTAGTGTTGTTGTTGTTGAAGGGAAATGCGAACGTTGTGATGAGTCTATGAAATTAATACGTTTCCATATTTTTTTAAATGTGCAAAATTCATAAACATTACATGTTATTGTGAATGTCACGACATTACATACATACTTAAAGCGTGTATATAAAACCTTGATGGAAGTTTTTGGATATTTATAGGCGGAACAGAGCGACTCTTATTAGCTGACTTTTGCTAGGGTTTATTTACGCTTTAGAATACAAAAATAAATAAATAAATAAATAAAAATATCTCTGCTTGTCTTTCATAAGGATTGTGAAAGTGCCGTTCCCCCTTTTTTTGGTCCGCATTGATTTGAGATTAGATGGCGTCATCGTGAATATCACTCGCTCGCCTTAATCAATGGCTGCAAAGTCCGTATATCATACTTGCCAACCTTGAGACTTCCGATTTCGGGAGGTGGGGGTGGGGGTGGGAGGCGTGGTTGGGGTGGGACGGGGGCGTGGTTGTGGGCGGGGGCGTGGTTAAGAGGGGAGGACTATATTGACAGCTAGAATTCACCAAGTCAAGTATTTCATATATATATATATATCCTGAAAATATGCAAACAAAACTGTGTTTAGATAATTGATACTTCAAACTTGCATAAATAAATCTTAAGGAATATAACCTAACTTGGCTTCTGAGAGCTTCAAAATGTAATGAATAAAATGCTAAAGTTGTTGATAAACAAGCAATTATTTCAATAATTAAATATGGTCATTTTAAATGAATTATATGGTCATTTTAAATGAATTATTATGATAATTAAAATTAATTATTTCAAATATGTTTATTTTAATATATAATTCTGTGGCTGGATGTAATAAGGAGTCAGAAAAAATACAAATAAAAACACAATTAATTTTGATGTTTTTAACAAAATATAGTAAAAATGTATTTAGTTTTTTTTTTTGTAATTAATAAATATATTTAATTTTAGGTAAGATAAACATAATAATACAATTTATCTCTAGTCTGGATGATTTAGTTCTTGTCACCCTGTTGTCCTCCCGTCATAAAAAAAAAGGCTGTCCTCACTCAGGTCCGCAAGGAGCTGGAGGGGGCGTGGCGGGAGAATATTTGTCCCGGGAGGTTTTCGGGAGAGGCGCTGAATTTCGGGAGTCTCCCGGAAAATTCGGGAGGGTTGGCAAGTATGCCGTATATGGCTTTTAATTTGGGTCACCTTGGCTCCTTTTTCCTGCTCGTCAGCTTTTTAGAGAATTGCATGTTAGAAGGCGGAGTCCATCTTGTCATTTAACAAACGCTCGCCGCGTAAATCAACCGCCGTAAAGCTCACCAAAAAAAACGCGGGGCCCTAATCACCAAATTGAAACGTGAGATGGCGACGTGTCATTAAAAAGGCAAACCTCGCTGAACCCTCCTCTACTCCAGGAGAGCACATAAAAAAAAACTCGCAAGGGCAAACGTTTTAAAAGAGAGGAGCACTCCGGCTAATTAAGTCGTTGAACCCGCTGCCCTCCGCCATGACGTCACCCAGAGCAAGCGACAGCCAATAGGAGGCGAGCTTGAATCGAGGTGACGCCGGGCGCACCAATGGGAGAGCGGCTCTTTCCTGGCGTACTTCCGGGGTGGCGGTGGGCTACCGAAAAAAAGGCTAATTTGTCGCCAGCTGATTCCTGCCATGTAGAGGAGACACGCCGAGCCGCTGTTTAGATAAACAGGTAAAAGCCTTCACTTTGTTTTTTGGGTCGCGGGTTCGATTCCGAGGCCGCGGCGGCGTCATGCCGGCAAGATGAAAGGGGATTAAGGGCGCCGTTACTGTGGCAACATTAAAGATGGAGGACAACACTCCGCCGCTCAGCATTTATCCAAACATAGCCGTCTAACAAACCTGCTTTTTCCAGCCTGCGATGTGAATACTTCACGTTATTACAGTAGGGGGGTTCTAGGTGTCATTTGTGGGGCAAAAAGGAGGCGTTTCCCCGTCGCATTGTCACAGTAATATTAGAGCTCAGCAACAAAACACACTAGCAAAAAAATGACTCGTTTACAATTAGTGTAAAAGTACTGAATCATTTATTGTCACATGAACATTTCTGGTCATCGGATTAGACAGACCTGTGTGAAATTCGCCCCCTTATTCCATCAATCGATTTCTTACGCTTATCCGAGGTCGGGTTGCGGGGGCAGCAGCCTAAGCAGACAAGCCCAGACTTCCCTCTCCCCAGCCACTTCGTCCAGCTCCGCCTGGGTAGGCTGACCATATTCTGAAACCCCAAAAAGAGGACACATACATGCGTGCCAAGGCCGGGACGAGGTGAAAATTTGCCAATGATACTCGAATATGCTTTATAAATAATACATTTATTGAATTAAAGCGTCCCTCGGGAAGTCCTGTGGGGAGTGCTCAGAGAGTACGGGGTATCGGACTGTCTGATTGTGGCAGTCCGCTCCCTGTATGATCAGTGCCAGAGCTTGGTCCGCATTGCCGGTAGTAAGTCGGACACGTTTCCAGTGAGGGTTGGACTCCGCCAAGGCTGCCCTTTGTCACCGATTCTGTTCATAACTTTTATGGACAGAATTTTCTAGGCGCAGTCATGGCGTTGAGGGGATCTGGTTTGGTGGCTGCAGGATTAGGTCTCTGCTTTTTGCAGATGATGTGGTCCTGATGGCTTCATCTGGCCAGGATCTTCAGCTCTCACTGGATCGGTTCGCAGCTGAGTGTGAAGCGACTGGGATGAGAATCAGCACCTCCAAGTCCGAGTCCATGGTTCTCGCCCGGAAAAGGGTGGAGTGCCATCTCCGGGTTGGGGAGGAGATCTTGCCCCAAGTGGAGGAGTTCAAGTACCTCGGAGTCTTGTTCACGAGTGGGGGAAGAGTGGATCGTGAGATCGACAGGCGGATCGGTGCGGCGTCTTCAGTAATGCGGACGCTGTATCGATCCGTTGTGGTGAAGAAGGAGCTGAGCCGGAAGGAAAAGCTCTCAATTTACCGGTCGATCTACGTTCCCATCCTCACCTATGGTCATGAGCTTTGGGTTATGATCGAAAGGACAAGATCACGGGTACAAGCGGCCGAAATGAGTTTCCTCCGCCGGGTGGCGGGGCTCTCCCTTAGAGATAGGGTGAGAAGCTCTGTCATCCGGGGGGAGCTCAAAGTAAAGCCGCTGCTCCTCCACATTGAGAGGAGCCAGATGAGGTGGTTCGGGCATCTGGTCAGGATGCCACCCGAACGCCTCCCTAGGGAGGTGTTTAGGGCACGTCCGACCGGTAGGAGGCCGCGGGGAAGACCCAGGACACGTTGGGAAGACTATGTCTCCCGGCTGGCCTAGGAACGCCTCGGGGTCCCACAGGAAGAGCTGGACGAAGCTTAGGCTGCTGCCCCCGCGACCCGACCTCGGATAAGCGGAAGAAGATGGATGGATGGAATGAATTAAAGCATTTTTTCCTCCTCTGTTGACAGCAGTGTTGGCGCTAGGAATTTTCAAAAGGGGGTCCCACAGTAAATTTTTGGGGTCCCACTTTTTTGTAAGCGTTTTGAAAAAAAATTATAAACATATGCATTATCCTGTTATATCTCACATTCTATATTGTGTTTTGGAAAAAGGTTGTCATAAATGGTACTTAATTCATTAAAAAAAAAAAAAAGATTAAAAAAAAAGAAAACAAATGTGTATACATATGTAAATGTGTATAAACCAGGGGTGCTCACACTTTTTCTGGAGGCGAGCTACTTTTCAATTGATCAAGTCGTGGGGATCTACCTCATTCATATATATAATTTATATTTACTTATTTATGAAATATATGTTTTTGTTAATAAGTTAAAGGTGTTTAATGATAATGCAATCATGTTTAACACATATAGTTAATATTGTTAATAAATTAAAGGTGTTTAATGATAATGCAATCATGTTTAACACATAGTTAATATTGTTAACAAGTTAAAGGTGTTTAATGATAATACAAGAATGTTTAATACATATAGTTAATATTGTTAACAAGTTAAAGGTGTTTAAAGATAATGCAAGCATGTTTAATACATATAGTTAATATTGTTAACAAGTTAAAGGTGTTTAATGATAATGCAAGCATGTTTAATACATATAGTTAATATTGTTAATAAATTAAAGGTGTTTAATGATAATACAAGAATGTTTAATACATATAGTTAATATTGTTAACAAGTTAAAGGTGTTTAATGATAATACAAGCATGTTTAACACATATAGTTAATATTGTTAACAAGTTAAAGGTGTTTAAAGATAATACAAGCATGTTTAACACATATAGTTAATATTGTTAATAAGTTAATGGTGTTTAAAGATAATGCAAGCATGTTTAACACATATAGTTAATATTGTTAAAAAGTTAAAGGTGTTTAAAGATAATGCAAGCATGTTTAATACATATAGTTAATATTGTTAACAAGTTAAAGGTGTTTAATGATAATACAAGCATGTTTAATACATATAGTTAATATTGTTAATAAATTAAAGGTGTTTAATGATAATACAAGAATGTTAAATACATATAGTTAATATTGTTAACAAGTTAAAGGTGTTTAATGATAATGCAAGCATGTTTAACACATATAGTTAATATTGTTAACAAGTTAAAGGTGTTTAAAGATAATGCAAGCATCTTTAACACATATAGTTAATATTGTTAACAAGTTAAGGTGTTTAAAGATAATACAGGCATGTTTAACACATATAGATTCCTTTCTTTCATGAAGACAAGAATATAAGTTGGTGTATTACCTGATTCTGATGACTTGCATTGATTGGAATCAGACAGTGGTGCTAAAAACGTCCGCATTTTCGAATGGAGGAGAAAAAAAGTCCTCCTTTCTGTCCAATACCACATGAAAGTGGTTGGTTTTTGGCATCTTATTTGTCCAGCTTCCGTACTCCTTTGTATACACTTTACAAGAAATACATTGTCGGCAAACTCCGTAGCTTGCTAGCTTGTGCACGCCAGCTTTCTGAGACTCTTATTTTGTTAGCGCAACTGTGCAGTCGGTCTTTGGAGTTTTGACGACAGGTACGGCGCCAGAGTCTGTTGAAATAAAGTGTTTCTCGCCTTCCAGTCGGTAATTTTAATGAGCTGGCAGCAGCCAGCGTCATCTCAGAAGACCCTCGGGTGCCGTGAATGTCAATCAAGTGACGAAAGTGACGTCATAGTGAAGATTTATGATCGCTCATTTTTAGGACTATTTTTTTAATGCCTGGCTGGTGATCGACTGACACACCCTCCGAGATCGACCGGTAGCTCGCGATCGACGTAATGAGCACCCCTGGACTATAAACATTCATTCACTTTCTTCTTTCCTTCATGGATCTGAACTTTACCGCTGCTGGTAGTTTTTATTGAATAAGTTGTAGGTGTATTTATTTCAGTAAAAAAGTGTACAAAGTGTTTTGCTTGGGTCATGAAATGATGATAATGGTGTGCCAGGGCATACATGCATTTTATATTTAACTCTTAAATCTCTGGAGTCTCCATCAACTTCAGATCTATCCCTCATTTCAAAATGTTTTAGTTTTTTTTATGTTGTTTTTTTGTTTTCCGCCCTTTTTTGTCAAACAAAACTACCGTATGTTACCAAATAAACGCCCTTGGGCAAATAACCGGCCATGTCCTAATAGCCGCCCGGGGTCTGACCCCATTTTGTGAATTAACCGCCCCTTCCTAATAACCGCCTATGTCCAAATAGCCACCCATGGGCTGTTATTTGCATAATTAAGATTAAAATGCTACTGGGGTTGCGTTTGCTGCAGTATTATTGTTTTGATGGTTTTATAGAGTATTAGGTACCATAATTTTATTTTTCCTGTATGCTGCTTTATTTAAAACTTGGAGTACTGTAACCTTTATTTTATTTAAGTGACTATTATTGTTCTGTTTTGATGGTGGGTTTTATACTTGGGTACTTAGTACCATAATTTTATTTTTACCGGTAGGCTGCTTTATTTAAAAAGTTTATTTATTTTTAGTATTGGTATTCTATTTGACAATTGTTGCACTACTGCCATGTTGAGGCCTTGTTCATATTTTGTCTTTTGATAGCCTACCTCATATTGATCTCTTTGTTTTTTTGTTTGTATGTTTACAATAGCTTTTACATTTAAAGTTTTTTGTATGAAAAAAAAATACTGGACAGTAACCATTGTAACCAAATAATGGCCTGGTGCAAAAATAAATAAAAGCCTTGTGCAAATAACCGCCTGCTTCTTTTAAACGCCTGTCTCCAAAATCGATTTTGTGAAATAAACGCCCGGGCTACTATTTGGTAATATACGGTATGTTTTTAATGGCAAACACAAAATATGCAAAATCTTCCACCAAAAATATTTTTCTTAGTGGAATATTTGATGTTAAGTAATGGGAACCTTGGATCGGTCAATAATTCAAAATAACATTGATTTTGATTCAATATTATGTTTTGAGCAATGACAGTTTGAAAGAAAAAAAAAGCAGCTTTGTTTTATTAGTCAACATTGCAACTTTTTCTAAATTACATTTCACCTTTAAGCTTTTTTATTTCAGCTTTGTTATGTTTTTGTTTATTTTAATAGTATTTTTAGAATGTGCCGTGGGCCTTTAAAACATTAGCTGTGGGCCGCAAATGGCCTCAGGGGCACACTTTTGACACCCCTGCTATAGATAATAAAAAATTAAATGTGATAAATCTATGGATAAAAAGCAGAGCCTGGCGACGCATGCACGTTTATCATAACTCTCTCTCTCTCTCTGTCTCTGTCTCTGCCCCTCCCTCACCAATGCTGCTGCGTGCGCACACTTTCACAATTTGTTTTGTTTTTAACCCCTTCTTAACCCTGAACGTACATTGAAAATACACGCAACCCTAACTCAAAATGCCGGACATTTGAGGCATTTAAGAAACTCCGCCCGGACAGCCCCGTAAAAGAGGACATGTCCGGTGAAAAGAGGACGTATGGTCAGTCTACTCCCGGGGGATCCTGCCCCCTTATTGTAAATACTAAAATAACACTGTGTTGTAAACACAGTATTATAGTTTTTATGAAATAAACTCTTAACCATATCCATAACTATCCCCCCCCTAGTCAAAATCTCCCCAGGCTTATTACATTCGTTTGTGTTGCAACATTTTTTTGGTCTAATTATTATATTTGTTATGTTATTATTGTGGGACGGCGTGGCACCTGAGGGTTCCTGGTTCAATCCCCAGCTTCTACCATCCCCGTCACGTCCATTGTGTCCTTGAGCAAGACACTTCACCCTTGCTCCTGATGGGTCGTGGTTAGCACCTTTACATACACTTGTAAAGAACATAATGTCATGGCTGTCTTGAGTTTCCAATCATTTCTACAACTCTTATTTTTTTGCGATAGAATGATTGGAGCACATACTTGTTGGTCACAAAAAACATTCATGAAGTTTGGTTCTTTTATGAATTTATTATGTGTCTACTGAAAAACAGCAACATTTTTGTTTCATCTGACATCACATGGAGTCATGGACAAAGGTAAGACCTTCTGGAGGAAAATTTTGGGGTCAGATGAAACAAAAATTGAGCTGTTTGGCCACAATGCCCAGCAATATGTTTGGAGGAGAAAAGGTGAGGCCTTTAATCCCAGGAACACTATGCCTACCGTCAAGCATGGTGGTGGTAGTATTATGTTCTGAGCCTGTTTTGTTGCCAATGAAACTGGTGCTATATATATACATACATATATATATATATATATATATATATATATATATATATATATATATATATATACGAGTGGTTTAGATCAAGGGATGTCATCCAGAATTTGTGAAGCTCTTTGAGACACCTGTAAATTAAGGGCTAATAAATAAACTTTGATTGAATGGATGGATGATTGTTAGGAAAATATTTATCAACAAAGCACACGAAAAAAATACACTTGTATACTGTATCACACTTGCTGCTCAGCCAAAAAAATGTCTGCATGTTGTTCACATAACGGTAACACATGAAGCTAATAAATTGGCATTTGCAGAACCAAGCTATTCTTAGCCAAAAGCTAGCAGGCAATTTGCAACAGGGGTTATGTGGAAAACTTACAGCTTACTATGAAATGAATCACAAGCTGATTGTTGAGTAACATTCTATTTTTATGACATGCTAACAGGACTTGTAACTTTCCTTCCAAAAAATATCAGCGCGGTTATCCTTCAGACGTCGGGAGTATTCTTTCCACCTATTTGGCCGCCACATTTCCAAAGGCCTTAAAAAGCCCCTAATTTTTTACATTGATCGATATCGATAATTATTGATACTTTGTTTTTACTTATTTAAGCCTGCCAATGAATACAGTCAAACCATTTCCCAAGTGTGCTATGCATCAATGGAGAGGGTGCCAGGTCGCCAGGTAGGATGAGCGCGGCTATAGTAATAAAATAATTAATTTGAAGGTAAAATGCAGATTTGAGACACTAGATGGCAGTAGTGTACAAGCTATTGAACACTAAACAGAGTAGTTTGGGAAGCCGCTCGTTAAACTGACATATTGGAAGTGTCAGGATGTTGCCGCACTGTCCGGGTCAGGTTCAAACACTGATGACATCTATTAAACGAGACAAGAAGCAAAGAATCAAACAGAGACAGAATTCAATTTGGCTCAGTGAGGAGAGACGCCTGGACACTGCGCCCTTGCACAGTGTCTCAGCATGCTCTGGCGAAAGATTGTACGCCTCCTCTTTTTATTTGGACTTTCCCTGATTACATGGCAACAGCTGTTTCTAAGGGACGTGGGTCGTAAACAGCGTTGCCTTTGGTTATAAAACAGTTGAAAAGAAAAGGTCGTAAACAGTTCACAGAAAAGGTCGTAAAACAGTTCAAAGAAGTGGTGCCTGGAGGGGAGTCTGGTCCTGCTTCCTCTTCGCTTTTGTAGTTCTTGGGTCAAGACAATATATTTCTGTTGATTACAATACATGAAAGAAACAGAACACCTTCATGTTGCTTCCCCGCCTACACAGTGGAGTTTTACAAGCCTTCTTCTTGGTAGGTTCAAAGACATGTTTTGGCTTCTCGCCAAGAACTCATTGAAACTCAAAGCTTTTGTGATAACTTAGATACAATTATTCTAACAGTCCGCATTAGGTCCAAATATCGGATCGGCCGCCGATATTTGCAAAAAAATGCGTATCGGCAAGGCATGGGAAAATGCCGATCCAGATCCAGTTAAAAAAAAATTCCGCTCCGTGTTTTCCAACACACCTATTTAAATAGTACATTCCACTTTTCTGCTGCTCCCTAATTTCCGTTCCGCATTTTCCAGCACACCTTCAACACATCCACAGGTCTGTAGATTCTCACGCAGTTGCTTTTAGCTGCTGGCATTACACGACAGGCTCTTCTCACTCTTTTCTGTGTCTGTGCTTCTCACAGACAGCAAGTACACCTTCTTACACACGTCACATACTGTCACGTCATACGTCACATACTGTCACGTCATCCGTCTCATACGTATACGTCCTCCCCGAGCACAGAGGTAGCAGCATGGCTAACGTTAGCTGTGATGCTAGCGCAGCCGTGTGACCAACGTTCTCTCTAAGGTGCGCGCTTGTGCAATTGCGCACTGTTTAAACGTCCTCTGCGCATAGCAATTATATGCCACGCACAAAATCAAATAAAAAAAATAAGCGCATAACAATTTTCGACACACGGACACGACAGAGAAAACAGTTTTCGTCATCATTGTTCAAATATTATAACGTCTGTCGAGACGCTTATCTCCGTTCGGTGCCACACGTCCACACCATCAAAATGCCGAGGCAAAAATTTCCAGATCAACACCGTATGAAAAAATTAGTGATTTTTTTAGTTGCGATTTCCTTCTCTGCATGAAAGTTTAAAAGTAGCATATATTAATGCAGTATGAAGAAGAATGTTTTAATGTAGACATGCAAGCCTTGAAAGAAAATGTTGAAAATCAAGACTACATTTCCTGCAAATGGATGCATTTCTACCCTATATTTTAACTTTAGATTTATTCTCATATCAAACTATTTTGGCTGTCTTTTTGACACTTACATCCGGCGCCCCCCTCCACACCCTGGATTATAAATAATGTAAATAATTCAATGTGATTATCTTGTGTGATGACTGTATTATGATGATAGTATATATCTGATAGTATATATCTGTATCATGAATCAATTTAAGTGGACCCCGACTTAAACAAGTTGAAAAACTTATTTAGGTGTTACCATTTAGTGGTCAATTGTACGGAATATGTACTTCACTGTGCAACCTACTAATAAAAGTCTCAATCAATCAATCAAAACACATAGAATCATCATACTGCTGTGATTATATGCATCAAGTGTTCATTCAAGGCTAAGGCAAAATATGGAGATATATATCGTGTATCGCAATATGGCCTTAAAATATCGCAATATTAAAAAAAGGCCATATCGCCCAGCCCTAGTTTCAATGATGCCATTTCTGTTTGTCATGTATAATTTTGTCTATTTTGTGTTTATCCTTGAATAAACAGGTCAGTTTCTTGTTACCAACCATTTTGTATTATTCAAACTCCCCTAATTCAGCTGGCTAGTTGTTATCAAGAGTACTAAAACCCTTTTCAACATGATTCTGACAACTAAGTAGGCTAAATAACTTTAAACTTTAATACATGCTTGGATAGGCCAGTATCGGTCAGTATCGGTATCAGTCAGTATCGGTATCGGATCGGAAGTGCAAAAACCTGGATCGGGACATCCCTAGTCCGCATTAAAACCAACAAAACTAAAGACACGTTTCTGTTATTGAGTTGATATATCAAGATATCACAGTTTCTCTTCTCACTCCTTGCAGAGAATCCACAGCGAGACAGTGTTACGTGATTGGCTTTTTGGCTTCCTGTTTTCTGGGTTCCCAAAGTGCAAGGGACTTCATGGAACAAATCTTGCGTCACAATTTCTGGTTTCTTCCTACCAAAAAATATAAATATGTATCGAATGTTTTATCGAACGCATTTTTTATTGATATCAATTATGTGTCCATCGCGATACATATTGATATAATTTTATCGGCCAAACTCTATGCCAAAGTACTGAACAACTATCAGCTCATATCAAGCCTTGGGCAAAGTCCCTAGAAAAAGTAGTATACCAACAGCTTAGAGACTTTCTCCTGTATAACAATGTTTTTGGTACTTTTCTGTCAGGCTTTAGGCCCCACCACAGCACTGAAACAGCCCTGATCAAGGTGACCAACGATACCTGCCAGAACACAGACGCAGGACAAGTCTCAGCCTTGGTTTTGCTGGACCTGAGCGCTGCCTCTGACACAGTTGACCGTACTATCTTAATACAGAGGTTAGAAAACTGGGTTCTGTTCTTGACTGGTTGAGGTCCCATCTCAATCACAGGGCATACTTTGTCGGCATTGGTAACTGTGTCTCTGACCAAATGGCTATGACCTTTGGGGTTCCTCAGGGCTGGATTTTGGGACCCCCATTGTTCAAATTGTACATGCTGCCACTCGGCCAGTTTATACGCAGCTTCAAAGTGTCCACGCAGAGGACACGCAGATCTTCGTGTCACTGACGGCAGGTAAACGCCGGCCTGTTAATTCACTTTGTCGCTGCATGGAACAGATCAGTGTGTGGATGCTACACAATTTTCTTCGGCTAAACTCAGACAAAACTGAAATCTTTGTCTTTGGCCCACAAAAGCAAAAAGCAAAGAGAAACTACCATTAGTCACCCTGAGACCCTCTTCCTGAAACCTAATAATCAGGTTAAGAATCTAGTAATAATGGACTCATACCTGAACTTCAACAGCCACATTAAGTCAATAACATTTTAACAGTTATTCAATATAGAAATAATACAGACACAACATTATTCCATCCATCCATCCATCCATCCATCTTCTTCCGCTTATCCGAGGTCGGGTCGCGGGGGCAGCAGCCTAAGCAGGGAAGCCCAGACTTCCCTCTCCCCAGCCTCTTCGTCCAGCTCTTCCTGTGGGACCCCGAGGCGTTCCCAGGCCAGCCGGGAGACATAGTCTTCCCAACGTGTCCTGGGTCTTCCCCGCGTCCTCCTACCGGTCGGACGTGCCCTAAACACCTCCCTAGGGAGGCGTTCGGGTGGCATCCTGACCAGATGCCCCAACCACCTCATCTGGCTCCTCTCGATGTGGAGGAGCAGCGGCTTTACTTTGAGCTCCTCCCGGATGGCAGAGCTTCTCACCCTATCTCTAAGGGAGAGCCCCGCCACCCGGCGGAGGAAACTCATTTCGGCCGCTTGTACCCGTGATCTTGTCCTTTCAGTCATAACCCAAAGCTCATGACCATAGGTGAGGATGGGAACGTAGATCGACCGGTAAATTGAGAGCTTTGCCTTCCGGCTCAGCTCCTTCTTCACCACAACGGATCGATACAGCGTCCGCATTACTGAAGACGCCGCACCGATCCGCCTGTCGATCTCACGATCCACTCTTCCCCCACTCGTGAACAAGACTCCGAGGTACTTGAACTCCTCCACTTGGGGCAAGATCTCCTCTCCAACCCGGAGATGGCACTCCACCCTTTTCCGGGCGAGAACCATGGACTCGGACTTGGAGGTGCTGATTCTCATCCCAGTCGCTTCACACTCAGCTGCGAACCGATCCAGTGAGAGCTGAAGATCCTGGCCAGATGAAGCCATCAGGACCACATCATCTGCAAAAAGCAGGGTAGATGAGATCCGCCCGGAGTTCCTTAAGGCTCTGGATGCTGTGGGGCTGTCTTGGTTGACAAGACTCTGCAGCATAGCGTGGACATCGGGGGCGGTACCACTGGATTGGCAGACCGGGGTGGTGGTTCCTCTCTTTAAGAAGGGGAACCGGAGGGTGTGTTCTAACTATCGTGGGATCACACTCCTCAGCCTTCCCGGTAAGGTCTATTCGGGTATACTGAAGAGGAGGCTACGCCGGATAGTCGAACCTCGGATTCAGGAGGAACAGTGTGGTTTTCGTCCTGGTCGTGGAACTGTGGACCAGCTCTATACTCTCGGCAGGGTCCTTGAGGGTGCATGGGAGTTTGCCCAACCAGTCTACATGTGTTTTGTGGACTTGGAGAAGGCATTCGACCGTGTCCCTCGGGAAGTCCTGTGGGGAGTGCTCAGAGAGTATGGGGTATCGGACTGTCTGATTGTGGCAGTCCGCTCCCTGTATGATCAGTGCCAGAGCTTGGTCCGCATTGCCGGTAATAAGTCGGACACGTTTCCAGTGAGGGTTGGACTCCGCCAAGGCTGCCCTTTGTCACCCATTTTGTTCATAACTTTTATGGACATAATTTCTAGGCGCAGTCAAGGCGTTGAGGGGGTCTGGTTTGGTAGACACAACATTATTGTAAAAAATAATTTCAACCAATTGTCAATTGTGAGTGGTTTGACCTGCTACTACTCGCGTCCGAGGTGTAGGGGGTTTAAAGCACTATTTTAAAAGACAAAAACAAAGGAACTTGTAGTCTTTGATTCCGTTTATTCAACTCACATCAAATTCGACTGGCTATGACGTCATCCTTGCACCAACCCTCGGACATGACTCGTCAACAAACATGCAAACTGTTACACTGCTCTCATTCTAATCAACAGCAATGGAACCAACTCCTACTTTGCGGCAACTCTGTGAGTGCCTGGGCGGTTGGCGTGTGTCCAACGGGGCCGTAGTAGGTGGTTGGAGAGATTTGTGGTGTTGCCGTTGTATTTTACATATCTTACAAGCCGTGAGCGATTCATTAAAGGACATCTCTGTCTTTGCAAAAAGCCAAAGTGTTTCCAGACACTGGACCGCAACGGTGGCTTGTTCATTTCTCGTTCGCCTGCTTCGCCAAAGTGTGACGACTGATTGTGCGTGGTGATGCCGCCACAGACGGGCGACAGACTTGCGTAATGTTTAATGTCTTTATTAATTTGAAAAGTGCTTAAAAAAAAAAGTGTTTTATATAAAGTCTGCTGTTCTTAAATCCAATGTTTTATTTTCCAGTCCCGATAAAATCCATTACTGTACTACACTGCAAAAAGTCAGTGTTCAAAAACAAGAAAAAAAAAATACAAAAATGAGGGGTATTTCACTTGAACTAAGCAAGACTTTCCAAAACAAGTCAGATTAGCTAACCTCAATGAACCCAAAAAATACCTTAAAATAAGTATATTCTCACTAATAACAAGTGCACTTTTCTTGGTAGAAAAAAAAATTGACCTTTTTTGCTCAATATGTTGAACAATATTCTTAAATTAAGCTCCTGTAGAACTTTGTAGTGTCTGGCCTGGTTCTGTAGGCTGTCAGTACTTTCAGTACCTACACTGCAAAAAGTCAGTGTTCAAAAACAAGAAAAAAAATACAAAAATTAGGGGTATTTTACTTGATAAGCAAAATTATCTGCCAATAGAACAAAAAAATTCGGCTTGTCAAGACTTTCCAAAACAAGTAAAATTAGCTAACCTCAATGAACCCAAAAATACCTTAAAATACGTATATTCTCACTAATAACAAGTGCACTTTTCTTGGTAGAAATTTTTTTTTTTACCTTTTTTGCTCAATATGTTGAAAAATATTCTTAAATTAAGCTCCTGTAGAACTTTGTAGTGTCTGGCCTGGTTCTGTAGGCTGTCAGTACTTTCAGTCCCTACACTGCAAAAAGTCAGCGTTCAAAAACAAGAAAAAAAAATACAAAAATTAGGGGTATTTTACTTGAACTAAGCAAAATTATCTGCCTATAGAACAAGAACATTTGGCTTGTCAAAACTTTCCAAAACAAGTAAAATTAGCTTACCTCAGTGAACCCAAAAATACCTTAAAATAAGAATATTCTCACTAATAACAAGTGCACGTTTCTTGGTAGAAAACATTTTTTTTTACCTTTTTTGCTCAATATGTTGAAAAATATTCTTAAATTAAGCTCCTGTAGAACTTTGTAGTGTCTGGCCTGGTTCTGTAGGCTGTCAGTACTTTCAGTCCCTACACTGCAAAAAGTCTGTTCAAAAACAAGGAAAAAAAATACAAAAATTAGGGGTATTTTACTTTAACTAAGCAAAATTATCTGCCAATAGAACAAGAAAATTCGGCTTGTCAAGACTTTCCAAAACAAGTAAAATTAGCTAACCTCAATGAACCCAAAAATACCTTAAAATAAAAATATTCTCACTAATAACAAGTGCACTTTTCTTGGTAGAATTTTTTTTTTTTACCTTTTTTGCTCAATATGTTGAAAAATATTCTTAAATTAAGCTCCTGTAGAACTTTGTAGTGTCTGGCCTGGTTCTGTAGGCTGTCAGTACTTTCAGTCCCTACACTGCAAAAAGTCAGTGTTCAAAAACAAGAAAAAAAAATACAAAAATTAGGTGTATTTTACTTAAACTAAGCAAAATTATCTGCCAATAGAACAAGAAAATTCGGCTTGTCAAAATTTTCCAAAACAAGTAAAATTAGCTAACCTCAATGAACCCAAAAATACCTTAAAATACGTATATTCTCACAATAACAAGTGCACTTTTCTTCGTAGAAAACATTTTCTTTTACCTTTTTTGCTCAATATGTTGAAAAATATTCTTAAATTAAGCTCCTGTAGAACTTTGTAGTGTCTGGCCTGGTTCTGTAGGCTGTCAGTACTTTCAGTCCCTACACTGCAAAAAGTCAGTGTTCAAAAACAAGAAAAGAAATACAAAAATTAAGTGTATTTTACTTGAACTAAGCAAAATTATCTGCCAATAGAACAAGAAAATTCGGCTTGTCAAGACTTTCCAAAACAAGTAAAATTAGCTAACCTCAATGAACCCAAAAATACCTTAAAAGACGTATATTCTCACTAATAACAAGTGCACTTTTCTTGGTAGAAAACGTTTTTTTTTTTACTTTTTTTGCTCAATATGTTGAAAAATATTCTTAAATTAAGCTCCTGTAGAACTTTGTAGTGTCTGGCCTGGTTCTGTAGGCTGTCAGTACTTTCAGTCCCTACACTGCAAAAAGTCAGTGTTTAAAAACAAGAAAAAAAAAAAAAATTAGGGGTATTTTACTTGAACTAAGCAAAATTATCTGCCAATAGAACAAGAAAATTTGGCTTGTCAAGACTTTCCAAAACAAGTCAAATTAGCTAACCTCAATGAACCCAAAAATACCTTAAAATACGTATATTCTCACAATAACAAGTGCACTTTTCTTGGTAGAAAACTTTTTTTTTTACCTTTTTTGCTCAATATGTTGAAAAATATTCTTAAATTAAGCTCCTGTAGAACTTTGTAGTGTCTGGCCTGGTTCTGTAGGCTGTCAGTACTTTCAGTCCCTACACTGCAAAAAGTCAGTGTTCAAAAACAAGAAAAAAAATACAAAAATTAGGGGTATTTTACTTGAACTAAGCAAAATTATCTGCCAATAGAACAAGAACATTTGACTTGTCAAAACTTTCCAAAACAAGTCAAATTAGCTAACCTCAGTGAACCCAAAAATACCTTTAAAATAAGAATATTCTCACTAATAACAAGTGCACTTTTCTTGGTAGAAAAAAAAATTAGACCTTTTTGCTCAATATGTTGAAAAATATTCTTAAATAAGTAAATGCTAGTGCCATTATCTTGACATAATGATATGCGCTCGGCATCATGATTTTTTTTTTCATGCTTGAAGTAAGAAATTATTACTTTAAAAAAGTAGTGTTATACTTGTGAGTGTTAATGACACAGCTTTGCATCAGTTGGCTTTCTAGTTTCAAGCATGTTTTACTCAATATAGGTCATCAAATCTCAGCTACAAGCTGTAATATCTTACTGAGATAATTTAGGACCAAAACCTTTAAAACAAGTAAAACACTCTAACATAAAATCTGCTTAGTGAGAAGAATTATCTGATCAGACAGAAAATAAGCAAATATCACCCTTATTTGAGATATTTAATCTTACTTAGATTTCAGTTTTTGCAGTGTATAGAGCGCACCGCTATATAAGCCGCACCCACTATATATAAATCCAGCCGTGGCCATGTGGTGACATCAATTACGGTATTTTGAGAGGGGAAGTCGGACTAAGTAGGACATACTTGCCAACCCTCCCGGATTTTCCGGGAGACTCCCGAAATTCAGCGCCTCTCCCGAAAACCTCCCGGGACAAATTTTCTCCCGAAAATCTCCCGAAATTCAGGCGGACTCAGGTCCATGAGGACCTGAGTCCGCTAACCCACAATATAACCAGCATACCTGCCCAATCACGTTATAACTGTAGAATGATGGAGGGCGAGTTCTTGGTTTCTTATGTGGGTTTATTGTTAGGCAGTTTCATTAACGTCCTCCCAGCGCGGCAACAACACACAACAACAGCAGTCACGTTTTTGTATACCGTAAAGCAGTTCGTCTGCCGTAAACAGCAATGTTGTGACACTCTTAAACAGGACAATACTGCCATCTAGTGCATTTGATGAAAGCACTTTTGTGCGTGCCACACATCAATGCATCATCAGAGTTCAGCATGGTTAGAAAAATAGTGACAGAGAATAGAACACGGATGGACAATTCAACCCTTAACTCAACAATGAGTAGATGAGTGTTATGTGTGTGTATATGTGTAAATAAATGAACATTGAAATTCAAGTATTTATTTTTTAAATATATATATATATATATATATATAATAAAATTAATATATATATATATATATATATATATAGCTAGAATTCACTGAACGTCAAGTATTTGTTATATATATATATATATATATATATATATATATATATATATATATATATATATCTATGAAATACTTGACTTGGTGAATTCTAGCTGTAAATATACTCCTCCTCTTTTAGCCACGCCCCCTCCCACCCCGACCACGACCACCCCACCCCCCGAAATCGGAGGTCTCAAGGTTGGCAAGTATGAAGTAGGACATCACTGAAAGCCTAGGTGAGAAACACTGGGTTTAAGTGACGTCGCCAGCTACTGGCCTGGCATGCGTATTGCACGCTTCAGTCAGGACGTTTTTTTCAGAGGTGATTGTCATATAAAAACACCCTTAGCAACGTCAGATGTCTTCCTGGCGAAGTAGAAGGAGCTCCAGTGAGACGCTGCCAAAAACAGAGGAGCGTGTGAAGGTTCTGGAAGCAACAAAACAAATGGTCGTAGTGCTTGTTGCTGTGCAAACAACCTTGTTTCCTTTCAATATTAAAACACACTTCATCATCAGTTTGGCGCTAAAGCTGTGCGTTTGTGTGTGTTTGTGTGTGCGCAGGACCCATGACCCTGACACGAGGTTCCTTCACGTACTCCAACGGCGAGGAATACCACGGGGAATGGAGAGAAGGCAAGAGGGCGCCATTTGCATGCGCGGCACACGTGTTGCTAGCTGCATGATGACGAAGACCATCATCATAACACACGCCACGATGGAGACGTCCATGCATGTCACGCTCGTTTTTTGTCAAACGCGCTTTGATGTCCATCCAGGCCAGCGCAAACTGATGGGCGGGTCGAGGTCAGAGGAAATGTTTGGATAGGGCTGGGCGATATGGCGTAAAACTGTATCATGATTAGGGATGATGTTTGATAAGAAATTATCGAGTTTGAGCCCATTATCAAATCCTCTTATCAAACCGATTCCTTATTGATTCTCTTATCGAATCCAGATAAGTTGTTGTATATGGAAAAAAACACACAATATTTGGTTTAACAAAAGCCATACTTGCCAACCCTCCCGGATTTTCCGGGAGACTCCCGAAATTCAGCACCTCTCCTGAAAACATCCCGGGACAAATATTCTCCCGAAAATCTCCCGGTTTTCAGCGTAGCTGGAAGCCACGCCCCCTCCAGCTCCATGCGGACCTGAGTGAGGACAGCCTTTTTTCATGACGGGAGGACAACAGGGTGACAAGAACTAAATTATCCAGACTAGAGATAAATTGTATTATTATGTTTATCTTACCTAAAAAAATATATATTTATTAATTAAAAAAATAAATAAATACATTTTTACTATATTTTGCTAAAAACATCAAAATTAATTGTATTTTTCTTTGTATTTTTTCCTAACTCCTTATTACATCCAGCCATAGAATTATACATTAAAATAAAAATATTTGAAATAATTGATTTTAAATTATCATAATAATTCATTTAAAATGACCATATTTAATTATTGAAATAATTGCTTGTTTATCAACAACTTTAGCATTTTATTCATTACATTTTGAAACTCAGAAGCCAAGTTATGTTATATTCTTTAATATTTATTTATGCAAGTTTGAAGTATCAATTATCCAAACACAGTTTTGTTTGCATATTTTCAGGATGTAGATATATATACAGGTAAAAGCCAGTAAATTAGAATATTTTGAAAAACTTGATTTATTTCAGTAATTGCATTCAAAAGGTGTAACTTGTACATTATATTTATTCATTGCACACAGACTGATGCATTCAAATGTTTATTTCATTTAATTTTGATGATTTGAAGTGGCAACAAATGAAAATCCAAAATTCCGTGTGTCACAAAATTAGAATATTACTTAAGGCTAATACAAAAAAGGGATTTTTAGAAATGTTGGCCAACTGAAAAGTATGAAAATGAAAAATATGAGCATGTACAATACTCAATACTTGGTTGGAGCTCCTTTTGCCTCAATTACTGCGTTAATGCGGCGTGGCATGGAGTCGATGAGTTTCTGGCACTGCTCAGGTGTTATGAGAGCCCAGGTTGCTCTGATAGTGGCCTTCAACTCTTCTGCGTTTTTGGGTCTGGCATTCTGCATCTTCCTTTTCACAATACCCCACAGATTTTCTATGGGGCTAAGGTCAGGGGAGTTGGCGGGCCAATTTAGAACAGAAATACCATGGTCCGTAAACCAGGCACGGGTAGATTTTGCGCTGTGTGCAGGCGCCAAGTCCTGTTGGAACTTGAAATCTCCATCTCCATAGAGCAGGTCAGCAGCAGGAAGCATGAAGTGCTCTAAAACTTGCTGGTAGACGGCTGCGTTGACCCTGGATCTCAGGAAACAGAGTGGACCGACACCAGCAGATGACATGGCACCCCAAACCCCCACCACCCCGAAAGGGATAAGCGGTAGAAAATGGATGGATTCTTATTTAACTATGTAAAGGAATTTTTCTTATACAGTAATTATTTAAATATTATTATTGTATCGGCCGATGTCGCATGGAAAACACTCAATGTTGACAAAATTGTAAAATCACATTGAACACTTAACAATATGCTCCTAAAATGAAGGTGCAAAAATAAGGAATAAAAGTGTCAGGTTCAAACACTGATGACATCTATTAAACAAGACCAGAAGCAAGGAATTAAACAGAGACAGAACTAAATTTAGCTCAATTGAGGAGAAACGCGTAGACACTGTACCCTTGGACAGTGTCGTCCCACGCTCTGGCGAAAGATTGTACGCCTCCTTTTTTATTTGGACTTTCCCTGATTACATGGCAACAGCTGTTTCTAAGGGAGGGGGGTCGTAAACAGCCATCGCCTTTGGTTACAAAACAGTTCAAAGAAAAGGTCGTAAAATGGATGGATTCTTATTTAACTATGTAAAGGAATTTTTGTCATACAGTAATTATTTAAATATTATTATTGTATCGGCCGACGTGGCATGGAAAACACTTAAACGATGTTGACAAAATTGTAAAATCACATTGAACACTTAACAATATGCTCCTAAAATGAAGGTGCAAAAATAAGGAATAAAAGTGTAAGAAACTAGTGCAAAGTGTGAAAACGTAAACAAAGAGAAACCTAAGAAGAACTATTTTCTGCAGGTTTAGTGCCGGGAAATAACGGCTGTGTAATATTAATTTGCCCTGTTATTCTTATTTAAGTATGTAAAGGAATTTCTGTAATACAGTAATTATTTAAATATTATTATTGTATCGGCCGATGTCGCATGGAAAACACTCAAACAATGTTGACAAAATTGTAAAATCACATTGAACACTTAACAATATGCTCCTGAAATGAAGGTGCAAAAATAAGTAATAAAAGTGTAAGAAAATAGTGCAAAGTGTGAAAATGTAAACATAGAAACCTGAAAAGAACTATTTTCTGCAAGTTTAGTGGCAGCAAGTTACGGCTGTGCTCTAAAGGGCGAGCGCGGCTAAGGTGGTGTGGTGAGTCGGGACAGACCACTTCGATCTGACTATGAGGCGGCGTGGCCCGGTCGGTAGAGCGGCCGTGCCAGTAACGTGAGGGTTCCAGGTTCGATTCCCGCTTCCACCATCCTAGTCACTGCCGTTGTGCCCTTGGGCAAGTTAAGTTAAAGTTAAAGTCCCAATGATCGTCACACACACACACTGGGTGTGGTGAAATGTGTCCTCTGCATTTGACCCATTCCCATGTTCACCAACATGGGAGGTGAGGGGAGCAGTGAGGAGCAGCGTACGCCGCGCTCAGGAATTATTTGGTCATTTAAACTACTCAGTAGCCTAGTGGTTAGAGTGTCCGCCCTGAGATGGGTAGGTTGTGAGTTCAAACCCCGGCTGAGTCATACCAAAGACTATAAAAATGGGAGCCATTACCTCCCTGCTTGGCACTCAGCATCAAGGGTTGGAATTGGGGGTTAAATCACCAAAAATGATTCCGGGGCGCGGCACCGCCGCTGCCCACTGCTCCCCTCACCTCCCTGGGTGATCAAGGGGGGATGGGTGAAATGCAGAGGACAAATTTCACCACACCTAGTGTGTGTGTGACAATCATTGGTACTTTAACTAATTTAACCCCCAATTCCACCCTTGATGCTGAGTGCCAAGCAGGGAGGCAACGGGTCCCGTTTTTATAGTCCTTGGTATGACTCGACCAGGGTTCGAACTCACGACCTACCAGTCTCAGGGCGGACACTCTAACCACAAGACCACTGAGCTGGCAAGACACTTTACTCACCTGCTCCCAGTGCCACCAACACTGGTTTAAGTGTAAATAATGAGTTCCACTATGTAAAGTCTCAAGAGAAAAAACGCTATATAAATGTAATTCACTTCACTTCATTCGGAAACATACAAAAACTGTCCGGGTGACTTTTCCTCTTCGATCCGCAATCTCTCCATTTGGACTTTCTCTTCTCACTCCATGCAACGAATCAAGCGCCGGACAAGCACACGCGATAGTTGATACTGTCACCTGATTGGCTGTTAGCGTGTCACGTGACCACTTCCTGCGTTGCTCGAGCGCCTTTTGTCCATGCAACCTGTTTCTTCCCACCAAGAAAGAAATGTACGAAATGTTTCATCAAACACATTTTTTATTGATAACAATGATGTGTCTATCGCGATATATACTGATATCGTTTTATCGCCCAGACCTACACTTGGACGTCACTGGCCGGCCACCTCATTAGGTACATCCAAGGCCTCAAGGCTCCCAATTGACTTCCAAGGCAATCTCAGCGCAGTGAAGAAGCGTGACGGTGGAATACTAAGTGTCGCACACGCACTATCACACCACCGCAGCCCCTATTTTCCCTTTGACACAAGCTCTTGGGCAACCTTTAGGGCAAGGTTAAACACGGCGCCAAAGCCTGGCACCCGCCAAGGTGCGAGGCAGCGAGGGGGAACATAAGCTAGCTGCACTATAAACAAGGACAAAATAAAAAAACTGGTTCGACTGCTGATTCTTCGGCTGTTGTCGACTCCACCCGGCAAGTGGAGGAGCACGTCGCTCGATTGGGCCCTTTCATTGTTGGATCAAACATGGGACTTCACCATGGTTGCTACTTTTTATTTGACTCGGCACTACTATGCCTAATCAATAATCACTAAACCTGACTAAATTAACGAGCGTACAGAATAGTACAGAATCCTCAGTTAAATTCAGAATATAATAATAATAATAATTAGAGATGTCCGATATTATCGGCCGATAAATGCTTTAAAATCTGATATCGGAAATTATCGATATGGGTTTCAAAAAGTAAAATGTATGACCTTTTAAAAGGCCGCTGTGTACACGGACGTAGGGAGAAGTACAGAGCGTCAATAAACCTTAAAGGCACTGCCTTTGCGTGCCGGCCCAATCACATAATATCTACGGCTTTTCACACACAATTGAATGCAAGCATACTTGGTCATCAGCCATACAGGTCACACTGAGGGTGGCCGTATAAACAACTTTAACACTGTTACAAATATGCACCACACTGTGAGCCCACACCAAACAAGAATGACAAACACATTTCGGGAGAACATCCGCACCGTAACACAACAGAACAAATACCCAGAAACCCTTGCAGCACTAACTCTTCCAGGACGCTACAATATACACCCCCCGCTACCCTCTACCGCCTCTCCCCACCTCAACCCCGCCCTCCAATCTCAGGGAGAGCATGTCCCAAATTCCAAGCTGCTGTTTTGAGGCATGTTAAAAAAAAGAATGCACTTTGTGACTTCAATAATAAATATGGCAGTGCCATGTTGGCCTTTTTTTTTCCATAACTTGAGTTGATTTATTTTGGAAAACCTTGTTACATTGTTACATCACAACAAAATTAGGCATAATAATGTGTTAATTCCACGACTGTATACTGTATATCGGTATCAGTTAAGATCGGAATCGGTAATTAAGAGTTGGACAATATCGGATATCGGCAAAAAAAGCCATTATCGGACATCTCTAATAACAATAATAGATTTTATTTGTAAAAGCACTTTCCATTGAGCAAACAACCTCAAAGTGCTACAGTGTATTAAAAAAATTAATAAAAATTAATAATTTTGTCCAAATAATAGGTAGATAAATGACATAATATGTTACTGCATATGTCAGCAGACTAATTAGGAGCCTTTGTTTGCTTACTTTCTACTAGAAGACAAGTTGTCTAGTATGTTGACTATTTTAATTAAGGACTAAATTGCAATAATAAACATATGTTTAATGCACCCTAAGATTGTTAATGTAAAGTCAATAATGCAATTTTGTGTGGTCCCCTTTATTTAGAAAAGTACCGGTACCAAAAATAATGGTATTGGGACATCACTAATACACCCACGACACATCTCATCTGCTTGTGTTGTTGTGAACGACATCATCCATGTAACGTCGACGTACAAACAGCACTCGCAACTTGAGAGGCTCTTTTTTTTCTTTTTTTTTTCAAACATCCTCAAGTCGCCTCCTCACGTCAAGCTCAGGACACCAGCACACTCCTATCCCCCCCCCCCCCCTTTCACAATAACAGCGCTGTGCGCAACATCCGGTCTGACTGCGCTTACAAAATAAAGGTTTCAAAAACGCACCTTGCACAGGCATAATGTACTTAAAGCACATGCTGATACATTTACACAATTATTATGCTTTGATCTAAATAGATGTATTGCACCTTAACATTTAAAGTGTTTTTGCATTTTATTAAATTGTATTTATGACGCAAAAAGCGCACACTCTATGGTGGTAAAATATGTGTAAAAGGGTCAAATACGGCATTCGAAAATATTTTTATTTTTATATTGCTATTGTATCATTTAACATGTTTATTCGTTACTGTAGTTATTTTGAATTATATTTAAAGTTTAATTTTGGTGGTAAAAAAAAGTCATATTTTCAAATGAATTAATAATTGTGATACTAATCATGATTTAGATATCAATTAAAAGTAATCGTGATTATCATATTAGCCATAATTTTCCAGCCCTGTCCAATATATATCAATATATCTGAACACAACATCCACATTTTAGCTTTGTGTAATTGCTGACAGAGCCTCAGTTTTGACTTTACAAAATAAAAGCATCTTCATATTTAGTAAAATATAGTATTTTGAGTTTGAAAACTGACACTATTGCATAGTTTCTGTCCTCTTTTGAGGATTTTTCTAGGACTCTAAGGAATTGTTGTCTTAGTAAGACTACTGTGGGCTCAAAGAGGCTGAGGTCAAAGTGCACAGTTTACAATAGGGATGTAACAATAAAGCGTTTAATAATAAACTCCCCACAGTTAGTATTACCGTTTTAAATTAAAATGATCTTAAGACTGTGATTGGTAACGCTGATAAACTCAATAACCGGTGACACTGCTCATTTACTGGAGAAACAAGCTTGCCATAGTTAGCTTAAATGCTTACATGAAAACAAGAGAAATTAACGTCTTTCCCCAATAAAAAAAACTGCATTCCCCAATCTAAACTTGACTAAGATATTTAGTTTTGCACAGTAAACTTATACTGTTATGGAGGTTAATGTGTGTCTTTATTACGAAAGCTTTTTTGACACTGAATTTATGTAAGTGATTTGTTTGCGTTTCAATTTTGTAAACATATTTTTTTTACATCAAATTATGCTGACGATTTAATTTAATAAAATCGTTAACAATTCAGAGTGTATAAAATAAGTGTAAAAAAATTAAGTCTTAAAAATTTTGGTGTATAAAATTTCAGTGTAAAATACTTTGTGTAAAAAAATTCAGTGTAAAAAGATTTCGTGTATAAAAATTCAGTGTAGAAAAAAATCTGTGTAAAAAAATTCAGTGTAAAAAGATTTCGTGTATAAAAATTCAGTGTAAAAAAAAATCTGTGTAAAAAATGTAGTGTATAAAAATTCAGTGTAAAAATATTTAGTGTATAAAAATTCAGTGTAAAAATATTTAATGTTAAAAAAATTCAGTGTAAAAATATTTAGTGTATAAAAATTCAGTGTAAAAAATCAGTGTAAAAAATGTAGTGTATAAAAATTCAGTGTACAAAGATTTAGTGTAAAAAAAAAAATCAGTGTAAAAATATTTAATGTAAAAAATTCAGTGTAAAAAATGTAGTGTATACAAAAATCAGTGTAAAAAGATTGTGTATAAAAATTCAGTTTAAAAATATTTAGTGAAAAAAATATATAGTGTATAAAAATTCAGTGTAAAAAGATTTTGTGTAAAAAATGTAATGTATATAAAATCAGTGGAAAAATATGTTGGTGTATTATGCTGACGATTTAATTTTTGTAATTAAATTGTTTAAAATTCAGTGTGTATAAAGTAAGTCAAAAAATTAAGTTTAAAAAGATTCAGTGTAAAATATTTTGTGTAAAAAAATTCAGTGTATAAAAATTCAGTGTACAAAGATTTAGTGTATAAAAATTCAGTGTACAAAGATTTAGTGTAAAAAAAATTCAGTGTAAAAATATTTAGTGTATAAAACTTCAGTGTAAAAAGATTGTGTATAAAAATTCTGTGTAAAAATATTTAGTGTAAAAAAAATTCAGTGTATAAAAATTCCGTATAAAAAAAATTCAGTGTATAAAATTCCGTGTAAAAAAATCAGCGTAAAAAATTTTGTATATAAAGATATAGTGTATAAAAATTCAGTGTAAAAATATTTAGTTTAAAAAAATTCAGTGTATAAAAATTCAGTGTAGAAAAAAAATCAGTGTAAAAAATGTAGTGTATAAAGAGTTAGTGTATACAAATTCAGTGTAAAAATATTTAGTTTAAAAAAATTCAGTGTATAAAAATTCCGTGTAAAAAAATCAGCGTAAAAAATTTTGTATATAAAGATTTAGTGTATAAAAATTCAGTGTAAAAATATTTAGTTTAAAAAAATTCAGTGTATAAAAATTCAGTGGAAAAAAATTTAGTGGAAAAAAAGTATGTGTAATAAGATGTAGTGTATACAAATTCTGTGTTAAAAAAAATCAGGGCAGAAATATTAATTGCTTCAAAACTTAAGCCTCACTTCCGGTAAATTAAGACTAAAGCAATCGATCCTGTCTCAGAAGCAGCCAGTGAAGTGAGTTTTCAAACAACGTTTTCTGCACTGAATTTTTACACACTGATTTTTTGTTTGCACTTCAATTTTACACGCTGAATTTTTTAACACACAAACTTTGCTCACAAATTTTTTATTCACTGAAATTGTCAGCATAATTTGACATAAAAATAATAAAATTCAACTACATAATTTTTTGTAATAAAGACACATTAACCTCCATAGACTGTGCTCTATTAGCACAAAGCATTCGAAAATTTAAAAATGAAATCGGAAGAAGATAAACATATTCAAACACTCAAATAAAAATAAAATGGCTCTTAAGTATTGAGAACAATATTATACAAAAAAAAAATTCTGCCAAGAAACAATTTGTTTATCATATTGATTGGTTTATTGTATTTCTGTCAGGTTCAAACACTGATGACACCTATTAAACAGATAAAGAAGCAAGGAATCAAACAGAGACAGAATTAAATTGGGCTCAATTGAGGAGAAACGTCTGGGCTGTACTCTTTGTACAGTCTCCCATCACGCTCTGACGAAAGATTGTACGCCTCCTCTTTTATTTGGACTTTCCCTGAATACATGGCAACAGCTGTTTCTAAGGGACGGGGGTCATAAACAGCCATCTCCTTTGATTACAACAGTTCAAAAAAAAGGTCGTAAAACAGTTCAAAGAAAAGGTCGCCTGGAGGAGAGGAGTCCTCTCCGCTTTGTAGTTCTCGGGTCAGGACAAAATCTTTCTGTGGATTACAATACATCAAAGAAACAAAACACCTTCATGTTGCTTCCCATCCTACACAGTGGAGTTTTACAAGCCTGATCAAAGACAGCTTTTGTCCTCTCGCCGGGAACTCATGGCAACACCATTTTTTGTGATAACTTAGATACAATTATTCTGACAATTTCATTTTCAAAATAAAACTTGGCTGTAAGTGAGTCATTTTGATCACATACCGCGATAACAGTGATGATTGTGACAATAACCGTGAAATTACATTAGCGTTACATCCCTGGTTTACACAAAAACATGTGCTGTTGAATAATTTAGTACCTTCATGAGGCGATCACGTTACAGGAAGTGAATCGGTATCGTCCACAGCGGCTGGAAGCGCTTCACAGCATTTAGCGTCGGCGTGTTGGCAGACGGCAATTAGCCGGTGACGTTAACTCGGCGCGAGATTGGGTGAAAGACGCTGACAAGAAGCTAAATGACAGATTAGAGTCTGTCACAGCTCAGGACATTAGTGTCCATTCTCTGTAATCGTTGGCCGATAATCCGTCACTGAAACGCAGTTTGCACCCAGCCTGCTCTCCTTTCATGCTGCACTTTTTACACCGCCAACATGACAAAAGATTTTGTTCACCTTCTTCTTTAGAAATCACACTAAAATCAATCCGGTGTAGGTTAAGATGTGTTAAATTCGCATCCATTTATATACCGTCTAGAGAGGGACAAACGGTAAAAAATGGATGGACGGATTTTCGGGATAGATAAGCCGCACCCACTACATTATAGAATAAAAAAATATGTGTACATATATTATGCTGATGATTTAATTTAATAAAATAGTTAAAAATTCAGTGTGTATAAAATAAGTCTAGAAAAATTAAGTTTTTGGTGTAAAAATATTTAGTGTATAAAAATTGTGTGTAAAAAAATTCAGTGTAAAAAGATTTAGTGTATAAAAATTCAGTGTAAAAAGATTTAGTGTATAAAAATTCAGTGTAAAAAAAAAAATCTGTGTAAAAAATGTAGTGTATAAAAATTCAGTCTACAAAGATTTAGTGTAAAAAAAATTCAGTGTGTAAAAATATTTAATGTAAAAAGATTTAGTATATAAAAACTGTAATGTATATAAAATCAGTGGAAAAATATGTTGTGTATTATGCTGACGATTACATTTTTAAAATTA
Source organism: Nerophis lumbriciformis (assembly GCF_033978685.3). Taxonomy (NCBI): domain Eukaryota; kingdom Metazoa; phylum Chordata; class Actinopteri; order Syngnathiformes; family Syngnathidae; genus Nerophis; species Nerophis lumbriciformis. Next base: position 35,301,821 of record NC_084572.2, on the reverse strand, counting down.
AATTCAGTGTGTATAAAATAAGTGTAAAAAAATTCAGTGTAAAAAGATTTAGTGTATAAAAATTCAGTGTAAAAAATGTAGTTTAAAAATTCAGTGTAAAAAGATTTAGTGTAGAAAAATTCCATGTAAAAAAATGTTGTTCACCTTCTTCTTTAGAAATCACACTAAAATCAATCCGGTGTAGGTTAAGATGTGTTAAATTCGCATCCATTTATATACCGTCTCGAGAGGGACAAACGGTAAAAAATGGATGGATACATTTTCGGGATAGATAAGCCGCACCCACTACATTATAGAATAAAATAATATGTGTACATACATTATGCTGATGATTTAATTTAATAAAATAGTTCAAAATTCAGTGTATAAAATAAGTCTAAAGAAATTACGTTTTTGGTGTAAAAATATTTAGTGTATGAAAATTGTGTGTATAAAAATTCAGTGTAAAAAGATTTAGTGTATAAAAATTCAGTGTAAAAAGATTTAGTGGATAAAAATTCAGTGTAAAAAAAAATCTGTGTAAAAAAATTTAGTGGATAAAAATTCAGTCTACAAAGATTTAGTGTAAAAAAAATTCAGTGTATAAAAATTCAGTGTAAAAATATTTAATGTAAAAAGATTTAATGTATAAAAACTGTAATGTATATAAAATCAGTGGAAAAATATGTTGTGTATTATGCTGACGATTACATTTTTAAAATTAAATTCAGTGTGTATAAAATAAGTGTAAAAAAATTCAGTGTAAAAAGATTTAGTGTATAAAAATTCCATCTAAAAAAAAATGTGTTCACCTTCTTTAGAAATCACACTAAAATCAGTCCAGTGTAGGTTAAGATGTGTTAAATCCGCATCCATTTATATACCGTCTCGAGAGGGACAAACGGTAAAAAATGGATGGATGGATTTTCGGGATAGATAAGCCGCACCCACTACATTATAGAATAAAAAAATATGTGTACATATATTATGCTGATGATTTAATTTAATAAAATAGTTCAAAATTCAGTGTGTATAAAATAAGTCTAAAGAAATTACGTTTTTGGTGTAAAAATATTTAGTGTATAAAAATTCAGTGTAAAAAAAAAAATCTGTGTAAAAAAATGTAGTGTATAAAAATTCAGTCTACAAAGATTTACCGTAAAAAAAATTCAGTGTGTAAAAATATTTAATGTAAAAAGATTTAGTATATAAAAACTGTAATGTATATAAAATCAGTGGAAAAATATGTTGTGTATTATGCTGACGATTACATTTTTAAAATTAAATTCAGTGTGTATAAAATAAGTGTAAAAAAATTCAGAGTAAAAAGATTTAGTGTAGAAAAATTCAGCGTAAAAAATGTAGTTTAAAAATTCAGTGTAAAAAGTTTTAGTGTAGAAAAATTCCATGTAAAAAAATGTTGTTCACCTTCTTCTTTAGAAATCACACTAAAATCAATCCGGTGTAGGTTAAGATGTGTTAAATTCGCATCCATTCATATACCGTCTCGAGAGGGACAAACGGTAAAAAATGGATGGATGGATTTTCGGGATAGATAAGCCGCACCCACTACATTATAGAATAAAAAAATATGTGTACATATATTATGCTGATGATTTAATTTAATAAAATAGTTCAAAATTCAGTGTGTATAAAATAAGTCTAAAAAAAATTACGTTTTTGGTGTAAAAATATTTAGTGTATAAAAATTGTGTGTAAAAGAATTCAGTGTAAAAAGATTTAGTGTATAAAAATTCAGTGTAAAAAGATTTAGTGGATAAAAATTCAGTGTAAAAAAAATCTGTGTAAAAAATGTAGTGTATAAAAATTCGGTGTACAAAGATTTAGTGTATAAAAATTCACTGTACAAAGATTTAGTGTTAAAAAAATTCAGTGTATAAAAATTCAGTGTAAAAATATTTAATGTAAAAAGATTTTGTGTATAAAAACTGTAATGTATATAAAATCAGTGGAAAAATGTGTTGTGTATTATGCTGACGATTACATTTTTAAAATTAAATTCAGTGTGTATAAAATAAGTGTAAAAAAATTCAGTGTAAAAAGATTTAGTGTATAAAAATTCAATGTAAAAATGTAGTTTAAAAATTCAGTGTAAAAAGATTTAGTGTAGAAAAATTCCATGTAAAAACATTTTGTTCACCTTCTTCTTTAGAAATCACACTAAAATCAATCCGGTGTAGGTTAAGATGTGTTAAATTCGCATCCATTTATATACCGTCTCGAGAGGGACAAACGGTAAAAAATGGATGGATGGATTTTCGGGATAGATAAGCCGCACCCACTACATTATAGAATTAAAAAATATGTGTACATATATTATGCTGATGATTTAATTTAATAAAATAGTTCAAAATTCAGTGTGTATAAAATAAGTCTAAAAAAATTACGTTTTTGGTGTAAAAATATTTAGTGTATAAAAATTTTGTGTAAAAAGATTTAGTGTATAAAAATTCAGTGTACAAAGATTTAGTGTATAAAACTTCAGTGTAAAAAAAATCTGTGTAAAAAATGTAGTGTATAAAAATTCAGTGTACAAAGATTTAGTGTATAAAAATTCACTGTACAAAGATTTAGTGTTAAAAAAATTCAGTGTATAAAAATTCAGTGAAAAAATATTTAATGTAAAAAGATTTAGTGTATAAAAACTGTAATGTATATAAAATCAGTGGAAAAATATGTTGTGTATTATGCTGACGATTACATTTTTAAAATTAAATTCAGTGTGTATAAAATAAGTGTAAAAAAAAATTCAGTGTAAAAAGATTTAGTGTATAAAAATTCAATGTAAAAAATGTAGTTTAAAAATTCAGTGTAAAAAGATTTAGTGTAGAAAAATTCCATGTAAAAAAATGTTGTTCACCTTCTTCTTTAGAAATCACACTAAAATCAATCCGGTGTAGGTTAAGATGTGTTAAATTCGCATCCATTTATATACCGTCTCGAGAGGGACAAACGGTAAAAAATGGATGGATACATTTTCGGGATAGATAAGCCGCACCCACTACATTATAGAATAAAATAATATGTGTACATACATTATGCTGATGATTTAATTTAATAAAATAGTTCAAAATTCAGTGTATAAAATAAGTCTAAAGAAATTACGTTTTTGGTGTAAAAATATTTAGTGTATGAAAATTGTGTGTATAAAAATTCAGTGTAAAAAGATTTAGTGTATAAAAATTCAGTGTAAAAAGATTTAGTGGATAAAAATTCAGTGTAAAAAAAAATCTGTGTAAAAAAATTTAGTGGATAAAAATTCAGTCTACAAAGATTTAGTGTAAAAAAAATTCAGTGTATAAAAATTCAGTGTAAAAATATTTAATGTAAAAAGATTTAATGTATAAAAACTGTAATGTATATAAAATCAGTGGAAAAATATGTTGTGTATTATGCTGACGATTACATTTTTAAAATTAAATTCAGTGTGTATAAAATAAGTGTAAAAAAATTCAGTGTAAAAAGATTTAGTGTATAAAAATTCCATCTAAAAAAAAATGTGTTCACCTTCTTTAGAAATCACACTAAAATCAGTCCAGTGTAGGTTAAGATGTGTTAAATCCGCATCCATTTATATACCGTCTCGAGAGGGACAAACGGTAAAAAATGGATGGATGGATTTTCGGGATAGATAAGCCGCACCCACTACATTATAGAATAAAAAAATATGTGTACATATATTATGCTGATGATTTAATTTAATAAAATAGTTCAAAATTCAGTGTGTATAAAATAAGTCTAAAGAAATTACGTTTTTGGTGTAAAAATATTTAGTGTATAAAAATTCAGTGTAAAAAAAAAAATCTGTGTAAAAAAATGTAGTGTATAAAAATTCAGTCTACAAAGATTTACCGTAAAAAAAATTCAGTGTGTAAAAATATTTAATGTAAAAAGATTTAGTATATAAAAACTGTAATGTATATAAAATCAGTGGAAAAATATGTTGTGTATTATGCTGACGATTACATTTTTAAAATTAAATTCAGTGTGTATAAAATAAGTGTAAAAAAATTCAGAGTAAAAAGATTTAGTGTAGAAAAATTCAGCGTAAAAAATGTAGTTTAAAAATTCAGTGTAAAAAGTTTTAGTGTAGAAAAATTCCATGTAAAAAAATGTTGTTCACCTTCTTCTTTAGAAATCACACTAAAATCAATCCGGTGTAGGTTAAGATGTGTTAAATTCGCATCCATTCATATACCGTCTCGAGAGGGACAAACGGTAAAAAATGGATGGATGGATTTTCGGGATAGATAAGCCGCACCCACTACATTATAGAATAAAAAAATATGTGTACATATATTATGCTGATGATTTAATTTAATAAAATAGTTCAAAATTCAGTGTGTATAAAATAAGTCTAAAAAAAATTACGTTTTTGGTGTAAAAATATTTAGTGTATAAAAATTGTGTGTAAAAGAATTCAGTGTAAAAAGATTTAGTGTATAAAAATTCAGTGTAAAAAGATTTAGTGGATAAAAATTCAGTGTAAAAAAAATCTGTGTAAAAAATGTAGTGTGTAAAAATTCGGTGTACAAAGATTTAGTGTATAAAAATTCACTGTACAAAGATTTAGTGTTAAAAAAATTCAGTGTATAAAAATTCAGTGTAAAAATATTTAATGTAAAAAGATTTTGTGTATAAAAACTGTAATGTATATAAAATCAGTGGAAAAATGTGTTGTGTATTATGCTGACGATTACATTTTTAAAATTAAATTCAGTGTGTATAAAATAAGTGTAAAAAAATTCAGTGTAAAAAGATTTAGTGTATAAAAATTCAATGTAAAAAATGTAGTTTAAAAATTCAGTGTAAAAAGATTTAGTGTAGAAAAATTCCATGTAAAAACATTTTGTTCACCTTCTTCTTTAGAAATCACACTAAAATCAATCCGGTGTAGGTTAAGATGTGTTAAATTCGCATCCATTTATATACCGTCTCGAGAGGGACAAACGGTAAAAAATGGATGGATGGATTTTCGGGATAGATAAGCCGCACCCACTACATTATAGAATAAAAAAATATGTGTACATATATTATGCTGATGATTTAATTTAATAAAATAGTTCAAAATTCAGTGTGTATAAAATAAGTCTAAAAAAATTACGTTTTTGGTGTAAAAATATTTAGTGTATAAAAATGTTGTGTAAAAAAATTCAGTGTAAAAAGATTTAGTGTATAAAAATTCAGTGTAAAAAGATTTAGTGGATAAAAATTCAGTGTAAAAAAAAATCTGTGTAAAAAAATTTAGTGGATAAAAATTCAGTCTACAAAGATTTAGTGTAAAAAAATTCAGTGTATAAAAATTCAGTGTAAAAATATTTAATGTAAAAAGATTTAGTGTATGAAAACTGTAATGTATATAAAATCAGTGGAAAAATATGTTGTGTATTATGCTGACGATTACATTTTTAAAATTAAATCCAGTGTGTATAAAATAAGTGTAAAAAAATTCAGTGTAAAAAGATTTAGTGTATAAAAATTCCATCTAAAAAAAATGTGTTCACCTTCTTTAGAAATCACACTAAAATCAGTCCAGTGTAGGTTAAGATGTGTTAAATCTGCATCCATTTATATACCGTCTCGAGAGGGACAAACGGTAAAAAATGGATGGATGGATTTTCGGGATAGATAAGCCGCACCCACTACATTATAGAATAAAAAAATATGTGTACATATATTATGCTGATGATTTAATTTAATAAAATAGTTCAAAATTCAGTGTGTATAAAATAAGTCTAAAGAAATTACGTTTTTGGTGTAAAAATATTTAGTGTATAAAAATTCAGTGTAAAAAAAAAAATCTGTGTAAAAAAATGTAGTGTATAAAAATTCAGTCTACAAAGATTTACCGTAAAAAAAATTCAGTGTGTAAAAATATTTAATGTAAAAAGATTTAGTATATAAAAACTGTAATGTATATAAAATCAGTGGAAAAATATGTTGTGTATTATGCTGACGATTACATTTTTAAAATTAAATTCAGTGTGTATAAAATAAGTGTAAAAAAATTCAGAGTAAAAAGATTTAGTGTAGAAAAATTCAGCGTAAAAAATGTAGTTTAAAAATTCAGTGTAAAAAGTTTTAGTGTAGAAAAATTCCATGTAAAAAAATGTTGTTCACCTTCTTCTTTAGAAATCACACTAAAATCAATCCGGTGTAGGTTAAGATGTGTTAAATTCGCATCCATTCATATACCGTCTCGAGAGGGACAAACGGTAAAAAATGGATGGATGGATTTTCGGGATAGATAAGCCGCACCCACTACATTATAGAATAAAAAAATATGTGTACATATATTATGCTGATGATTTAATTTAATAAAATAGTTCAAAATTCAGTGTGTATAAAATAAGTCTAAAAAAAATTACGTTTTTGGTGTAAAAATATTTAGTGTATAAAAATTGTGTGTAAAAGAATTCAGTGTAAAAAGATTTAGTGTATAAAAATTCAGTGTAAAAAGATTTAGTGGATAAAAATTCAGTGTAAAAAAAATCTGTGTAAAAAATGTAGTGTATAAAAATTCGGTGTACAAAGATTTAGTGTATAAAAATTCACTGTACAAAGATTTAGTGTTAAAAAAATTCAGTGTATAAAAATTCAGTGTAAAAATATTTAATGTAAAAAGATTTTGTGTATAAAAACTGTAATGTATATAAAATCAGTGGAAAAATGTGTTGTGTATTATGCTGACGATTACATTTTTAAAATTAAATTCAGTGTGTATAAAATAAGTGTAAAAAAATTCAGTGTAAAAAGATTTAGTGTATAAAAATTCAATGTAAAAAATGTAGTTTAAAAATTCAGTGTAAAAAGATTTAGTGTAGAAAAATTCCATGTAAAAACATTTTGTTCACCTTCTTCTTTAGAAATCACACTAAAATCAATCCGGTGTAGGTTAAGATGTGTTAAATTCGCATCCATTTATATACCGTCTCGAGAGGGACAAACGGTAAAAAATGGATGGATGGATTTTCGGGATAGATAAGCCGCACCCACTACATTATAGAATTAAAAAATATGTGTACATATATTATGCTGATGATTTAATTTAATAAAATAGTTCAAAATTCAGTGTGTATAAAATAAGTCTAAAAAAATTACGTTTTTGGTGTAAAAATATTTAGTGTATAAAAATTTTGTGTAAAAAGATTTAGTGTATAAAAATTCAGTGTACAAAGATTTAGTGTATAAAACTTCAGTGTAAAAAAAATCTGTGTAAAAAATGTAGTGTATAAAAATTCAGTGTACAAAGATTTAGTGTATAAAAATTCACTGTACAAAGATTTAGTGTTAAAAAAATTCAGTGTATAAAAATTCAGTGAAAAAATATTTAATGTAAAAAGATTTAGTGTATAAAAACTGTAATGTATATAAAATCAGTGGAAAAATATGTTGTGTATTATGCTGACGATTACATTTTTAAAATTAAATTCAGTGTGTATAAAATAAGTGTAAAAAAAAATTCAGTGTAAAAAGATTTAGTGTATAAAAATTCAATGTAAAAAATGTAGTTTAAAAATTCAGTGTAAAAAGATTTAGTGTAGAAAAATTCCATGTAAAAACATTTTCTTCACCTTCTTCTTTAGAAATCACACTAAAATCAATCCGGTGTAGGTTAAGATGTGTTAAATTCGCATCCATTTATATACCGTCTCGAGAGGGACAAACGGTAAAAAATGGATGGATGGATTTTCGGGATAGATAAGCCGCACCCACTACATTATAGAATTAAAAAATATGTGTACATATATTATGCTGATGATTTAATTTAATAAAATAGTTCAAAATTCAGTGTGTATAAAATAAGTCTAAAAAAATTACGTTTTTGGTGTAAAAATATTTAGTGTATAAAAATTTTGTGTAAAAAGATTTAGTGTATAAAAATTCAGTGTACAAAGATTTAGTGTATAAAAATTCAGTGTAAAAAAATCTGTGTAAAAAATGTAGTGTATAAAAATTCAGTGTACAAAGATTTAGTGTATAAAAATTCACTGTACAAAGATTTAGTGTTAAAAAAATTCAGTGTATAAAAATTCAGTGTAAAAATATTTAATGTAAAAAGATTTACCGGTAGTGTATAAAAACTGTAATGTATATAAAATCAGTGGAAAAATATGTTGTGTATTATGCTGACGATTACATTTTTAAAATTAAATTCAGTGTGTATAAAATAAGTGTAAAAAAAAATTCAGTGTAAAAAGATTTAGTGTATAAAAATTCAATGTAAAAAATGTAGTTTAAAAATTCAGTGTAAAAAGATTTAGTGTAGAAAAATTCCATGTAAAAAAATGTTTGTTCACCTTCTTCTTTAGAAATCACACTAAAATCAATCCGGTGTAGGTTAAGATGTGTTAAATTCGCATCCATTTATATACCGTCTCGAGAGGGACAAACGGTAAAAAATGGATGGATGGATTTTCGGGATAGATAAGCCGCACCCACTACATTATAGAATAAAAAAATATGTGTACATATGTTATGCTGATGATTTAATTTAATAAATTAGTTCAAAATTCAGTGTGTATAAAATAAGTCTAAAAAAATTACGTTTTTGGTGTAAAAATATTTAGTGTATAAAAATTTTGTGTAAAAAAAAAATTCAGTGTAAAAAGATTTAGTGTATAAAAATTCAGTGTACAAAGATTTAGTGTATACAAATTCAGTGTAAAAAAAAATCTGTGTAAAAAATGTAGTGTATAAAAATTCAGTGTACAAAGATTTAGTGTAAAAAGATTTAGTGTATAAAAACTGTAATGTATATAAAATCAGTGGAAAAATATGTTGTGTATTATGCTGACGATTACATTTTTAAAATTAAATTCAGTGTGTATAAAATAAGTGTAAAAAAATTCAGTGTAAAAAGATTTAGTGTATAAAAATTCATTGTAAAAAAAAAAATCTGTGTAAAAAATGTAGTGTATAAAAATTCAGTCTACAAAGATTTAGTGTAAAAAAAATTCAGTGTATAAAAATTCAGTGTAAAAATATTTAATGTAAAAAGATTTAGTGTATAAAAACTGTAATGTATATAAAATCAGTGGAAAAATATGTTGTGTATTATGCTGACGATTACATTTTTAAAATTAAATTCAGTGTGTATAAAATAAGTGTAAAAAAATTCAGTGTAAAAAGATTTAGTGTATAAAAATTCATTGTAAAAAAAGAATCTGTGTAAAAAATGTAGTGTATAAAAATTCAGTCTACAAAGATTTAGTGTAAAAAAAATTCAGTGTATAAAAATTCAGTGTAAAAATATTTAATGTAAAAAGATTTAGTGTATAAAAACTGTAATGTATATAAAATCAGTGGAAAAATATGTTGTGTATTATGCTGACGATTACATTTTTAAAATTAAATTCAGTGTGTATAAAATAAGTGTAAAAAAATTCAGTGCAAAAAGATTTAGTGTATAAAAATTCAGTGTAAAAAATGTAGTTTAAAAATTCAGTGTGAAAAGATTTAGTGTAGAAAAATTCCATGTAAAAACATATTTAAAGACACATACACACGTGCGTTACGTACATACATACGTACATACATACATACGCACACACACACACACACATGCAAACATACATATTTAAAGACACATACACACGTGCGTTACGTACATACATACATACGTACATACATACATACGCACACACACACACACATGCAAACATACATATTAAAGACACATACACACATGCATTACGTACATCTATACGCTCATACAGTCATACACACATGCAAACATACATATTTAAAGACACATACACATGTGCGTTACGTACATACATACATACATACGCACACACACATGCAAACATACATATTTAAACACGCATACAGACATGTGCATTACGTACATACAAAGCATACGCGCACACACTGTACATGCGCACATACGAACAGTAAATTCCTACAGACGCCCCAGAAGAAGAAAGAGTGAAAATGAAAGGCCGAGCCCCCCGACTTAGTTTTGCCAAATCTCTGGTCCAAATCGCCCGCTGAGATTAGAGAGCGAGGAGCACTTTGAGCAGCCCTGACAGATGGAGCGTTAATTTACTTCCCCATTAGCAAAGTCGCCGTCGTAAAGCAGCCCGCCCACCCCCACCGAGCCCCTATCTCGACCCGCCCCTAAACGCCACTAAATCACCTTTTTCACACACCGCAACCTGAAGTGCTCGTTTGTCCCGCACCCCGCTGGGAATATTTATACATATGATTTCATATATGTTATTAGGATATAGGAACGTCACGTGCGCTACTTGAATAGGAATAGGGAGGATTTTGCTATCAAAGCAACATGGAGACTTTGAAGCTTCCTGTTAATGTGAATGAATATATATATATATATATATATATATATATATATATATATATATATATATATATAACTACATATATATGCAGCTTTCAAATGCTGCAACGTTTGTGGCATTTTCTTGTGTGAAATATTCAGGCTGCTTTCCGACTGCTTGTTTGTCAATTGGATTTTTCTAAAGCTGGTTTGGTCGAGACTTTAGCCCTCGTTCTTTGCGGTTACGTGGATATATGTATATAGCGTGTGTAGCGGTTACCATAGAAACACACATGTAACCATATTAACAGCCCTCAATCAGATTCATTTAGGAAGTGTGAACAGCAAATACACTTAAATAGTAGTATCTCAACTTACTAGTAGACCTTTTTAACATTTAGCTCCACGATATATTCAAGTACAAATTATTGCCGATAAAAAAAATATTGCTCTCAACATTTTTTTGGGACCAAATTAGCCAGTGACGATAATACAATAATAACAACTAGATGAGGCAATTGCTGAAGGAATTGCGTGTGAATGCACCAATAATGAAGTTGAACTGAAATCCTGGATTTTTTTTAGAATTGTTGAAGTAGAGCACACAATTTCCCAAACATGCTGAATATTTTGAAGTTGGAACGGTTTGAATCAGATAAGAAATGTGGGAGTTGTGGAACTTTGAAGATTGTCCCATTGATGTCGGCGGGAATTTCCCCAAAATTTGGGAATTTCGGGAAAAGTGGGAATTTTTTTGAAAATGGTAAAAAACTTGATTGGTCTGAATGAGTTGAAATGGTTGTGTGTTGGAATTTTTCAAATCGGTCGAGAAATGTTGAAGTAGTAACATGTTGAATTGAGAAATGGTATTACGGAATTTCGGGAAAACCGGGAATTTTTCCAGTTCAAAAAAACAACTTTTTTTTTTGTCCTAATTAAGATTGTAGCTGAGATAGGCTCCAGCGCCCCCCGCGACCCCAAAAGGGAATAAGCGGTAGAAAATGGATGGATGGATGGAAGAAGAATGTTTTGACGGTAAAACGGTTGAAATGGGTTGAAAAATGTGGAAGTAGTAGTCTCCAGAAATAGGGCTTTGGAAAACCTGAATTATTTTTGAACTTGGATAAAAGGTAATTTAAATTTTGAGGATGGTGCAATGGTTTGAATCGGTTGAAAAATGTGCAAATGGTGGAAGTTTGAAAAATGCTCAATTAATTTTGAATGGGAAAAATGTCAGTTGAAATGGGTTGAAAAACGTGGAAGTAGTAGTCGCCGACAAAAAGGGAGGAAATAGGGCTTTGGAAAACCAGAATTTTTTTTTTAACTTGGTTAAACGGTCATTTAAATTTCGACGATGGTGTAATGGTTTGAATCGGGTGAAAAAGGTGGTAGTTAGAAAAATGGCCAATTCATTTTAAATGGGAAAAATGACTCGGAAAACCTGGAATTCTGGGAAATCTGGGAATTTTTGGAATTTGTCAAGTGAAAGCCCGCGATTCCCGAATAGGCTGAACAGTTTGAAGTTGGAACGGTTTGAACCGGATAAAAAATGTGGGATTTGTGGAACTTTGAAAAATGTCCCGTTCATTTCAATAGGAATTTCATGGAAATTTTGGGAAAAGCGGGAATTTTTAGAAAAATGTTAAAAGACTTGAATTCGTTAAAATGGTTGGTGTTGGAAATTTTCAAATCGGTCGAGAAATGTTGAAGTAGTAACATGTTGAATTGAGAAATGGTAATACGGAATTTCGGGAAAACCGGGAATTTTTCCAGTTCAAAAAACAACTTTGTGTTTTGTCCTATTTAAGAAGAATGTTTTGACGATAGAACAGTTGAAATGGGTTGAAAAATGTGGAAGTAGTAGTCTCCAGAAAAAAGGGTGGAAATAGGGCTTTGGAAAACCAGAATTTTTTTTTTAACTTGGATAAAAGGGAATTTAAATTTTGAGGATGGTGGAATGGTTTGAATCGGTTGAAAAATGTGCAAATGGTGGAAGTTTGAAAAATGCTCAATTAATTTTGAATGGGAAAAATGTCCCGGAAAACCTGGAATTCTGGGAATTCTGGGAATTTTTGGAATTTGTCAAGGGAAAGCCCGCAATTCCCGAATAGGCTGAACAGTTTGAAGTTGGAACAGTTTGAACCGGATGAAAAATGTGAGGGTTGTGGAACTTTGAAAAATGTCCCGTTCATTTCAATAGGAATTTCATGGAAATTTCGGGAAAAGCGGGAATTTTTTGGAAAATGTTAAAAGACTTGAATGAGTTGAAATGGTTGGTGTTGGAATTTTTCAAATCGGCCAAGAAATGTTGAAGTAGTAACATGTTGAATTGAGAAATGGTATTACGGGAAAACCGGGAATTTTTCCAGTTCAAAAAACAACTTAGTTTTTTGTCCTAATTAAGAAGAATGTTTTGACTGTAGAACGGTTGAAATGGGTTGAAAAACGTGGAAGTAGTAGTCGCCGACAAAAAGGGTGGAAATAGGGCTTTGGAAAACCAGATTTATTTTTAACTTGTATAAAAGGTAGTTTACATTTCGAGGATGGTGGAATGTGTTGAAGGTGGAATGGTTTGAATCGGTTGAAAAATGTGGAAAAGGTGGGAGTTAGAAAAATGGCCAATTCATTTTAAATGTGAAAAATGTCCCGGAAAACCTGGAATTCTGGGAAATCTGGGAATTTTTGGAATTTGTCAAGGGAAAGTCTGCGATTCCCGAATAGGCTGAACAGTTTGAAGTTGGAACGGTTTGAACCGGATGAAAAATGTGGGATTTGTGGAACTTTGAAAAATGTCCCGCTCATTTCAATAGGAATTTCATGGAAATTTCAGGAAAAGCGGGAATTTTTTGGAAAATGTTAAAAGACTTGAATTCGTTGAAATAGTTGGTGTTGGAATTTTTCAAATCAGTCGAGAAATGTTGAAGTAGTAACATGTTGAATTGAGAAATGGTATTACGGAATTTCGGGAAAACCGGGAATTTTTCCAGTTCACAAAACAACTTAGTTTTTTGTCCTAATTAAGAAGAATGTTTTGACGGTAGAACAGTTGAAATAGGTTGAAAAATGTGGAAGTAGTAGTCTCCAGAAAAAAGGGTGGAAATAGGGCTTTGGAAAACCAGAATTTTTTTTTGAACTTGGATAAAAGGTCATTTAAATTTCGGCGATGGTGGAATGGTTTGAATCGGTTGAAAAAGTGCAAATGGTGGAAGTTTGAAAAATGCTCAATTAATTTTGAATGGGAAAAATGTCCCGGAAAACCTGGAATTCTGGGAAATCTGGGAATTTTTGGAATTTGTCAAGGGAAAGCCCGCGATTCCCGAATAGGCTGAACAGTTTGAAGTTGGAACGGTTTGAACCCGGTGAAAAATGTGGGAGTTGTGGAACTTTGAAAAATGTCCCATTCATTTCAATAGGAATTTCATGGAAATTTCGGGAAAAGCGGGAATTTTTTGGAAAATGTTAGAAGACTTGAATGAGTTGGTGTTGGAATTTTTCAAATCGGTCGAGAAATGTTGAAGTAGTAACATGTTGAATTGAGAAATGGTATTACGGAATTTCGGGAAAACCGGGAATTTTTCCAGTTCAAAAAACAACTTAGTTTTTTGTCCTAATTAAGAAGAATGTTTTGACTGGTTGAAATGGGTTGAAAAACGTGGAAGTAGTAGTCGCCGACAAAAAGGGTGGAAATAGGGCTTTGGAAAACCAGATTTTTTTTTTAACTTGGATAAAAGGTAGATTACATTTCGAGGATGGTGGAATGTGTTGAAGGTAGAATGGTTTGAATCGGTTGAAAAAGGTGGGAGTTAGAAAAATGGCCAATTCATTTTAAATGGGGAAAAATGACTAGGAAAACCTGGAATTCTGGGAAATCTGGGAATTTTTGGAATTTGTCAAGTGAAAGCCCGCGATTCCCGAATAGGCTGAACAGTTTGAAGTTGGAACAGTTTGAACCGGATGAAAAATGTGGGAGTTGTGGAACTTTGAAAAATGTCCCGTTCATTTCAATAGGAATTTCATGGAAATTTTGGGAAAAGCAGGAATTTTTTGGAAAATGTTAAAAGACTTGAATTCGTTGAAATGGTTGGTGTTGGACATTTTCAAATCGGTCGAGAAATGTTGAAGTAGTAACATGTTGAATTGAGAAATGGTATTACGGAATTTCGGGAAAACCGGGAATTTTCCCAGTTCAAAAAACAACTTTGTGTTTTGTCCTAATTAAGAAGAATGTTTTGGCGGTAGAACAGTTGAAATGGGTTGAAAAACGTGGAAGTAGTAGTCTCCAGAAAAAAGGGTGGAAATAGGGCTTTGGAAAACCAGAATTTTTTTTTGAACTTGGATAAAAGGTCATTTAAATTTCGAGGACGGGGGAATGTGTTGAAGGTGGAATAGTTTGGAATCGTTTGAAAAATGTGGAAATGGTGGAAGTTTGAAAAATGCTCAATTCATTTTGAATGGGAAAAATGTCCTGGAAAACCTAGAATTCTGGGAAATTTGGGAATTTTTGGAATTTGTCAAGAGAAAACCCACAATTCCCGAATAGGCTGAACAGTTTGAAGTTGGAACGGTTTGAACCGGATGAAAAATGTGAGAGTTGTGGAACTTTGAAAAATGTCCCGTTCATTTCAATAGGAATTTCATGGAAATTTCGGGAAAAGCGGGAATTTTTTGGAAAATGTTAAAAGACTTGAATGAGTTGAAATAGTTGGTGTTGGAATTTTTCAAATCGGTCGAGAAATGTTGAAGTAGTAACATGTTGAATTGAGAAATGGTATTACGGAATTTCGGGAAAACCGGGAATTTTTCCAGTTCAAAAAACAACTTAGTTTTTTGTCCTAATTAAGAAGAATGTTTTGACTATAGAACGGTTGAAATGGGTTGAAAAACGTGGAAGTAGTAGTCGCCGACAAAAAGGGTGGAAATAGGGCTTTGGAAAACCAGAATTTTTTTTTGAACTTGGATAAACGGTCATTTAAATTTCGACGATGGTGGAATGGTTTGAATCGGTTAAAAAATGTGCAAATGGTGGAAGTTTGAAAAATGGTCAATTAATTTTGAATGGGAAAAATGTCCCGGAAAACCTGGAATTCTGGGAAATCTGGGAATTTGTCAAGTGAAAGCCCGCGATTCCTGAATAGGCTGAACAGTTTGAAGTTGGAACGGTTTGAACCGGATGAAAAATGTGGGAGTTGTGGAACTTTGAAAAATGTCCCGTTCATTTCAATAGGAATTTCATGGAAATTTCGGGAAAAGCGGGATTGTTTTGGAAAATGTTATAAGACTTGAATGAGTTGGTGTTGGAATTTTTCAAATCGGTCGAGAAATGTTGAAATAGTAGCATGTTAAATTGAGAAATGGTATTACGGAATTTCGGGAAAACCGGGAATTTTTCCAATTCAAAAAAACTACTTTGTGTTTTGTCCTAATTAAGAAGAATGTTTTGACGGTAGAACAGTTGAAATGGGTTGAAAAATGTGGAAGAAGTAGTCGCCAGAAAAAAGGGTGGAAATAGGGCTTTGGAAAACCAGATTTTTTTTTTAACTTGGATAAAAGGTCATTTAAATTTCGGCGATGGTGGAATGGTTTGAATCGGTTGAAAAAGTGCAAATGGTGGAAGTTTGAAAAATGGTCAATTAACTTTGAATGGGAAAAATGTCCCGGAAAACCTGGAATTCTTGGAAATCTGGGAATTTTTGGAATTTGTCAAGGGAAAGCCCGCGATTCCCGAATAGGCTAAACAGTTTGAAGTTGGAACGGTTTGAACCGTGGAAGGTGAAGAGCGCCAAAATCTGAAGAAGAAGAAGTTGAATATTTAGACTAATTTTGGTGTAGAAAACCATATGTGTGAATGTTTTGGAGCATTCCTACAATAATGTGGCCAGAAAGGGTACTGCAATAACGGTCAAAATTCTGTAGTCCCCTCCCTCTCTCCCTGACTGAGGTTGCCGGTACCAAAATGTATTTCGATACTTTTCTAAATAAAGGGGACCACAAAAAAGGGAATTATTGGCTTTATTTTTTTTTTTTAATCTTAGGGTACATTAAATATATGTTTATTATTGCAATTTGTCTGCTGCTAATAAGGGCGACAGGTGATTAGATAATCTGCCCCAGCTGGGCAATCTACTCACCTGCCGCTGACTTCGAGGCCGGGCCATACACACCCCATTCCTGCAGGAGGCGTGCCGACCACGCCCTCCTCCACATACCTCCACCGCTAGACTCAGGCCGCGCCTACCCACAATAAACATAATATGAATTGAAAAAAGACGAAAAAAAGATTTTGTGATGCTAAAAAAATATCGATATAATCATGGTAGTATCGACTAGATACGCTCCTGTACTTGGTATCATTACAGTGGATGTCGGGTGTAGATCCACCCGTTTGTTTACATTGTGACACAGGTGAGCTATTGTATCCTCCTACGGTGTGTAATGAAGCATGTTTAGCTATTCCTCATCCTCCAGTGATAATGGTACTTGTGAGAAACTTCCTTTATTTGTCGCCATGGAGACAAGGATTAGTGATTTAAGAAGTAACTAGCCGTGTCTTAAAGCACCTCTTCCTGAGGGTGTTTCAGTGTTATAGCTTCACCTTTATCCTCAGCTTTTAAGCCAAAATGCGTCCATTTTATACAGACTGTGTCTGCTTGTAAGTACTCCGTGTGTGTGCGCTGCCGAACATGCTCCTCTGCTCGCAAAACCAGCAATGACACGGCGTGACGACGGCGGGGCGCGGGGGGTGGTGGACCGGTACTTTTCAAAGGCGGTATAGTACCGAATATGATTGATTAGTAGTATATCGTACAACCCTCGTCTGCCATGAAGATGTGCTTCCAGTGTAACGAGCCACAAAGCGGAAAAGAGGATTCTAGAAGGCTGCGTTGACGTTCTCTGTAGGTGTCATCCGGAAGGCTTCCTTTAGCTTAGCTTGAGCGGGAGACGCGACAAAGTGGTTTTGTCAGCACTGGACCTCGGGGACGACGCACACTTCCTGTCAGCGCTGTCAGCGAGGAGACCGCCGTGACAGGAGGCGCCACTCTGATGCACACAAATAAAAACAAAAAACTACAATCCGTCCTCGCAGTGTGTAAAAATAACCTCCGGCGTTGGAAGGAGAAGTGTTTTAACGTGAATGGCGTCTTGATCATCAGCTTCACTTCCACTTTCATTTGCCATTCAGTCGCTTCCTCCGAACCGTTTTACTTTCAAGACTCTTCTTGATGTTTGTTATCCTCTCCGCCGAGCTTTTAGCGCCACGCTCGGAGCCTCGGGGGCCTGGCGCTCCTCTCAAGGCCCGCCGTCACTTTAAGGCCGCCTCTTTGACGCTTTCATCTGTGGCAGGGCTGCGTCACGGCCGGGGTCAGCTGACCTTCAGCGACGGCACGTGCTACACGGGACAGTTTGAGAACGGACTCTTCAACGGCTGCGGCGTGCTGGTCTTCGCCGACGGATCCAGGTCTGCTCCGCCTCCTGTCACTTGCACCTGGTCCAAACAAGAGTTGGGACTCATTGCTCGGGGGGCACAAAAATAGCGATTCACGTCCAAATCGTGATTCTTATTCATTACGATTCAAAAGTGATTCCTGATTTTCACAAAACTATTTAAAAAAAAAATATATAAATAGATATATATATATTTATATATATATATATATATATATATATATATATATATATATATATATATATATATATATATATATATATACATGTATGTATGTATATATATATATATATATATATATATACATGTATGTATGTATATATATATGTATATATATATATATATATATAAATATATATATATATATATATGTATGTATGTATGTATGTGTGTATATATATATATGTGTGTGTGTATATATATATATATATATATATATATATATATATAAATGTATGTATATATTTATTTATATATATATATATATAAATGTATGTATATATTTATATATAAATGTATGTATATATTTATATGTATGTATGTATATATGTATATGTATGTGTGTATATATATATGTATATACATATATGTACATTATGTATGTATGTATGTATATATATATATATATATATATATGCACACATATATGTGTGTATATATACACATATATGTATACATATATATGTATACATGTGTATATATATATATATATATATACATAAATATAAATACATATATGTGTATAGATATAAATATACATACAGGACATATACATATTAATATATATATATATATATATGTATATATATACATAAATATAAATACATATATGTGTATAAATATAAATATATATACAGGACATATACATATTAATATATATATGTATATATATATATATATACATATATATATACATACATACATTAAACAATTTCAAAACAAGTTAAAATTTAAATAATTTTTTTGTCTAACGTCATTTTGAAAATTGATCATTGTTTAAAAAAAATATATATATATATATGTATATGCATGCATATATATGTATATATATATATATATATATATATATATATATATATATATATATATATATAATTAATACATATTTTTAATATATATATATATATATATATGGACAGTATATATACTTATGTATATGTATATACTAAATATACTACACATATGTGTATATGTATATATATGCATACATATGCATATATATACATATATATATGTATATATAGGGACGGCGTGGCGCAGTGGAAGAATGGCCGTGCGCGACCCGAGGGTCCCTGGTTCAATCCCCACCTAGTACCAACCTCGTCATGTCCGTTGTGTCCTGAGCAAGACACTTCACCCTTGCTCCTGATGGGTGCTGGTTAGCGCCTTGCATGGCAGCTCCCTCCATCAGTGTGTGAATGTGTGTGTGAATGGGTAAATGTGGAAGTAGTGTCAAAGCGCTTTGAGTACCTTGAAGGTAGAAAAGCGCTATACAAGTACAACCCATTTATCATTTATCATTTATATATAAACATATACATATTAATATATATGTATGAAATTTTTTCAAAACGGTTAAAGGGTAAAAAAAATCTCCTTCTGGCCTTAGAACACATTTTTGAAAATGTATTATATATATATATATATATATATATATATATATATATATATATATATATATATATATATATATATATATATATATATATATATATATATATACAGTATATATATATATATATATATATATATATATATATATATACACGCACACACACTTATATATGAAACTTTCAAAACAGGTTGGCAGTTAAAAAAAATCTTCTGGCCTAAGAACATCTTTTTGAAAATTGATTATTTAAAAACAATATTTTATATATATATTATATATTACAAGTGTTTTCTTTTTGAAAAGTGATTTTTGTAAAATATATGTATATATACATACATTTTAAAAAGTTTTTAGGCCATCTCCATGCAACCAAAAGGAGGTTTTCTAACCTGTAACCTGTTTTAAAAAGGTCTCATTACAATTATTATACCAAATAAAACATGGCAAGAATCGTTTCGAATCAGGAATTGGTTCTGAATTGAGATGGATCGAATCGTTCGGTGCCCAACTATTCCCCCCTAACTCATCACTGACAAAATATGTTTGACTCTTCAGGTATGAAGGGGAGTTTGTGCAGGGGAAGTTTCAAGGCGCCGGCGTCTTCACTCGCTTTGACGGGATGACATTCGAGGGCGACTTCAAAAGCGGATGTGTGGAAGGCTACGGTAAGACCATTTTATCATGTCGTAAAACCACCATTTGGTGCACTTGTGTACCTATATCAACCACAACTGAAAGTTCCTAAGTGGGGCTTTAAGGCGCTGATTAAAACTAATTTAAGTGATGTGTTTTACTGTCTGCTGGCTGTTTATATGAGAAAAAACTTCCTACGATATGCATTTTCTTGCAACTGGAGCATCTCTTCAGCACGCTTAAAAAGTGGGTTCCGTTGTAGAGCCACTGCAGGACTGCTTCTAAAATGCCCATAAAAAGTGGTAGATGTCTGCTGCATGTTTGCAAACGTAACAAAACGCCACAGGCAGGAGGAGCACGATAACATGAATGGGCAGTAAACGAGTGTCTCCATGGCGACGGCCGCGCAGTACCTCCTTTAAATGAGGCGGTCTGCACCACTTATCAAATGTTTCATACATAGTCAGTTATCATCCAGTCCAACAACGTACTTTTTTACAATGTCATCAATCAGTAAACATTCACACCTGTTGACTCACAACGCTGACTCAGCACAACGCCGCACCTCGAGACATTTTCACTTTCAGTCCCTCTGTTGTAACCGTTGTGACGACCAGTGTTGGGACTACCGCGTTATTTTGTAACGCCGTTACTTTCGGCGGTAAATAGTAATCTAACGCGTTATTTTTTATATTCAGTAACTCAGTTACCGTTACTACATGATGCGTTACTGCGTTATTTTACGTTATTTTTTATGTAGTATCGGCTAGAAACTGCGAAGATCTGAGTGTGTTTTATTGGAGCGCTGCGGAAGAGGCGACAAGGAAGAGGCGCGCTGTGTGTGTGTATGTGTGTGTGTGGCGGATGGGGTGGGGGGCGTGTCTGTGTTTACTAACAACAAGACATCATGGCGAAGCCCGAAGCCGAGTTTCTTAACATGGAGATATTCTCACTACTTTTCTTTTGTCGACCACAAAGAAAACTGCATTTTAGTTAAATATAAGTTGTGTCTTGGATCAAAGATCCTATCCTAGCAATTCAAATCTGCTGAAACAGCTACAAAAGCAACATGCTTCGACGAAGCTAGTAAAGAGAGACAGACTTCACCTCCTAAGCAACAGCGGCTGGATTTTAACGAGGCACTGCGCACTGAAGATACACACACTCTGTCAATTCTCCTATGTACTGTGGCTCTTTCATTCTAGACTTCTAGAGTGTTTGATTATCGCATCACTCTAAAGGTATAGACTATAAAATTCACAAACATAAAGAGGGATTCTAGTGGGCCAGGCCAATCTTTCCTTATCTCCAAACTAAAACTCGGGAAATGTGTAGTGTTTTGGGCTTCAGACATGATTTTATTTCAGAATTCCTTGAGGGAAAAAAACGCCTGGTTAGGATTTGTGTATGTAGTGTGTGCCTTCCTTTTTTTTACAGCTATGTTGTTATTATGCTGTTTGTTACTTATGTATTTTATGTTCCAGCTATTTAAAATAGTTTTGTAAATTGTTTTCTGGCCTGAAACAAATTGGCCCTTTGAAACATATCTTTGTCTTTGTGTGTTGTATGTAGACCACATTGCTTAGCAAAGTTCAGTTATGCAAATATATATATATATATATATATATATATATATATATATATATAATATATATATATATATATATATATATATATATATAATTATATATATATATATATATATATATATATTTTTTTTTTTTTTTTAAATGCCCTTTTCGCCTTCATTTCAGTACTGTTATTGCACTGGAGAATAATACAATCTGTTGAAATGAAGGCGAAAAGGGCATTTAAAAAAATATATAGATATCTATATATATACAGTATATATATATATATATATATATATATATATATATATATATTTTTATTTTTATTTTTTTTTTTTAATGCCCTTTTCGCCTTCATATATATATATATATATATATATATATATATATATATATATATATATATATTTATTTTAAATGCCCTTTTCGCCTTCATTTAGTTACTTTTCACAGTAACACATTACTTTTTGGTGTAAGTAACTGAGTTAGTAACTGAGTTACTTTTGAAATAAAGTAACTGTAACTAGTTACTGATACGACACAGACTCCACCCACCAGCTGTCAGTCATGCTTTGGATGACGGTCGGCGTTCTCTGTGCGGCGCAGGACTGTTAACGTTCATGGACGGCGGCGGAGGAGGCGGCCACGAGGGCGTGTTTGAGAGCGGCCAGCTGATGAGGAGGGAGGCCAGCCAGGGGGCGGTGCCGAGGGCGAAGGCGGCCGCCGCCAAGGCCCGCGCTCTGACCGCGTGACCCCCACCCACCCCCCCGGACGACACCAGCAGCCTCCGTCTCGTCCGTTTCTACGACGACCGCCTTGCAAACGTAACGTTTTGACGGCCTTTTCTTTCTTCCGGTTGTTTTTGTGGTGTGGAGTAGCGAGCCGCAGATTCTGGGTCAGCCGGGTCCAATCACAGTGGTGCTAAACCCCCACGCCATTTCAGCGTCAAAGAACGAGACATCCTGTCGACGCTACCGAAACAAAACAAGGTTGCCGTGGTTACGACACGTCAGGAGTCACAGTCAACGCAGCTGCTCCATGTGTTTTAGGAGCGTACAAACGGTGTGATGCCATCTGTCTTAAGTCCGGAACAATTTTTGAAACGGTCGCCCGTCTCTCGTCCTTTTGTCCATTTAGGTTGCCTCGCCTTGACGGGTATCGAAACTAGAGATGTCCGATAATATCGGACTGCCGATATTATTCGGCCGATAAATGCTTTAAAATTTCATATCGTAAATTATCGGTATGGGTTTCAAATAGTAAAATGTATGACTTTTTAAAACGCCGCTGTGTACACAGACGTAGGGAGAAGTACAGAGCGTCAATAAACCTTTAAGGCACTGCCTTTTCACACACACAAGTGAATGCAACACATACTTGGTCAACAGCCATACAGATCACACTGAGGGTGGCCGTATAAACAACTTTAACACTGTTACAAATATGCGCCACACCAAACAAGTATGACAAACACATTTCGGGAGAACATCCGCACCGTAACACAACATAAACACAACAGAACAAATACCCAGAACCCCTTGCAGCACTAATCTTCCGGGACGCTACAATATACACCCCCCGCTACCCCCTGCCCCTAACCACCCCCCCCCCCCCCCCCCCCTCCCAAACCCGCCCACCTCAACCTCCTCATGCTCTCTCAGGGAGAGCATGTCCCAAATTCCAGGCTGCTGTTTTGAGGCATGTTAAAAAAAATTATGCACTTTGTGACTTCAATAATAAATATGGCAGTGCCATGTTGGCATTTTTTTTCCATAACTTGAGTTGATTTATTTTGGAGAACCTTGTTACATTGTTTAATGCATCCAGCGGGGCATCACAACAAAACTAGGCATAATAATGTGTTAATTCCACCACTGTATATATCGGTATCGGTTGATATCGGATTCGGTAATTAAGAGTTGGACAAAGTGGAATATCCGGATATTATCGGACATCTCTAATAATAATAATAGATTTTTTTTGTAAAAAGCACTTTCCATTGAGCAAACAACCTCAAAGTGCTACAGTGTATTTAAAAAAAAAAATATATATATATATATATATATATATAATAAAAATAAATAAAATTGAGGAGAAACGCGTAGACACTGTACAAGGGTACAGTGTCGTCCCACGTTCCGACGAAAGATTGTACGTCTCCTTTTTTATTTGGACTTTCCCTGATTACCGTATTTTTCGGAGTATAAGTCGCTCCGGAGTATAAGTCGCACCGGCCGAAAATGCATAATAAAGAAGGAAAAAAACATATATAAGTCGCACTGGAGTATAAGTCGCATTTTGGGGGGGAAATGTATTTGATAAAACCCAACACTAAGAATAGACATTTGAAAGGCAATTTAAAATAAATAAAGAATAGTGAACAACAGGCTGAATAAATGTACGTTATATGAGGCATAAATAACCAACTGAGAACGTGCCTGGTGTATATTATGGTAAGAGTCGTTCAAATAACTATAACGTATCGAACATACGTTTACCAAACAATCTGTCACTCCTAGTCGCTAAATCCCATGAAATCTTATACGTCTAGTCTCTTAGGTGAATGAGCTAAATAATATTATTTGATATTTTACAGTAATGTGTTGATAATTAATAAGTCGCTCCTGAGTATAAGTCAGTAACTATGAAAAAAACTGCGACTTATAGTCCGAAAAATACGGTACATGGCAACAGCTGTTTCTAAGGGAGGGGGGTCGTAAACAGCCATCGCCTTTGGTTACAAAACAGTTCAAAGAAAAGGTCGTAAAACAGTTCAAAGAAAAGGTGCCTGGAGGGAGGTCAGGCCCTGCCTCTTCTCCGCTTTGTAGATCTCGGGTGAAGACAAAATCTTCCTGTGGATTACAATACATCAAAGAATCGGTAATTAAGAGTTGGACAATATCAGAAAAAGCCATTATCGGACATCTCTAGTTTGCATTATGGCCGCCAGCAAAGAAAAATCCATCAATCAGCCGGCAGCGTTTTATAAAGCGTAGTGGACAAAGTAGTACGGAATTTGGTTGACGTTTATTTTGGTCGACTATGACACATTGTTGTGGTCGAGTAACGGTTACCATGGCAACCACGCCCTTCTCTAGCGCTAACATCAACCTTTTACCTCGACACGACCGAAGCTTCCGACCTCTCATTGGTGCTGCGGAGGCGGCCCGGACGCCCGGTAGGGTGCGGCGCGGGAAGGGGGGCGGGGCTTAACCCGGCCCCGGATCACTCGGTGCCCTTACAGCTTCTTCATCCTCAGTGCCAACCGCGCAGTGCCAAGCGACCTCGGCTGCTCCAGGATCTGTGACCCCGCCCCCCCCCCACCCCCCACCCCCCGCACATCTGCCTTTGGGACACCACATGATGCGTGCAATTGGTGTCGGAGGTGTCTTTTCAAAATAAGAGGTCCTCGAGTGCAACACTTGTGATTGGATGAGGTGTTTTTTGGGGTTTAATAGTAAACATTTTGATCTCCTTGTGCGATCGTTGAAGTCACTTGGAGCGTTTGTGTTATGGCGCTAACAAGGCGTGTGATGAGCTGTAACAAAACACTATGTGTATGGCACACTGCCAGCTGTGTGTGTGTGTGTGTGTGTGTGTGTATATATATATGTGTGTGTGTGTGTGTGTGCGTGTATTCAATAGCAAAGAGTCAATTGTCAGTTATGTGATTATCTGAAGCTGCCATTAATTAGGACAGAGGGGTGGGGGGCATTTTAATTAGCCGTTAGCTGTTAGTTGTTTTTCCCCGTGCACTTAAACAACGTGTCGGTCCACTTGTGTGTATTGTTGTGTGTGTGTGTGTGTGTGTGTGTGTGTGTGTTACACCATGGAGGCTCGCCGAACCCTTTAAAAAGCACCTTAAAGCCATGTGAAATGTTGTCCTGTGGCGTTAGCGTCACCAGTCACGACGAGCTAGCCTCCCTTTCACATCGTTAACGTGGCAAAATTGTCTAGCGATTTGTTGTCGTGGCGCTAATTGCGAGCTCGGAGGACCGGTTGCTCATTTCTATTGGTTTTCTTGCCGGGAACAAAAGGAGAAAATCAATAGCTGGCTAACGTCAAGATTGACTACTATTCATTCATAGGGATTCGTGCTAACATGGCTGCTAGCATACAATCATAGTTGACCGTCTCACACTCACGCCTGGCTATGCTAAGCTAGTCGGTTTTTTTTGCTGAAAAGAGATGTCAGAAACACCCGCTAAACAAGGGAGTTGTCGACACGGACATTAAAGGGACCATTTGAAAATGCGCAGAAGAGTGTCGGCGAAACGCCCGACTGTTCCTCCTGGCTCGGCAAAAGTTTGTGTGTACGTACTTTGACGTGAAATGCACAGTCGATGTCTCTCAGTGTACTTCCCAGCAGGCACAGGACGTTGAAACAATGTTGAGAACGTGTCGGATTAGGTCCTGATGTTGAGCAACTCAAGCCTAACGTTGGAACAACATGGTGTTTGAGGACGTTTATTCAATGTCAGGATGTGACGTTGGTTTGACCATTGAATTTTGGTCATTTCCCAACTATTATTCTACAACTCAAACCTAACGTTGAAACAACATGCTTTTTGACAACGTTTATTCAATGTTGGGTTCTGATGTTGATTTGACCATTGAATTTTGGGCTTTTCCCAACCATTATTCTTCTACTCAAACCTAACGTTGAGACAACATGCATTGTGAGGACGTTTATTCAATGTCAGTTTGTGACGTTGATTTGACCATTGAATTTTGGTCATTTCCCAACCATTATTCTACAACACAAATACAACGTTGAAACAACATGCCTTTTGAGGACGTTTATTCAATGTCATGTTGTGACATTGATTTGACCATTGAATTTTGGTCATTTCCCAACCATTATTCTACGACTCAAACCTAACGTTGAAACAAGATGCTGTTTGACAACGTTTATTTAATGGTGGGTTGTGACGTTGATTTGACCATTGAATTTTGGTCATTTTCCAACCATTATGCTACAACTCAAACCTAACGTCTGAAGCAACATGCTTTTTGATGACGTTTATTCAATGTCAGGTTGTGACGTTGATTTGAGCATTGAATGTTGGTCCTTTCCCAACCATTATTCTACAACTCAAACCTAACATTGAAACAAGATGCTTTTTGACAACGTTTATTTAATGTTGGGTTCTGATGTTGATTTGACCATTGAATTTTGGTCATTTCCCAACCATTATTCTACTACTCAAACCTAACGTTTGAAACAACATGCTTTTGGAGGACGTTTATTCAATGTCAGATTGACGTTGATTTGACCATTGAATTTTGGTCATTTCTAAACCAAAATTCTACAACTCAAACCTAACATTGAAACATGCTTTTTGACAAAGTTTCTTCAAGGTTGGGTTCTGACGTTGATTTGACCATTGAATTTTGGTCATTTCCCAACCATTATTCTACTACTCAAACCTAACGTTTGAAACAACATGCTTTTTGAGGACGTTTATTCAATGTCAGTTTGACGTTGATTTGACCATTGAATTTTGGTCATTTCCCAACCATTATTTTACAACACAAATACAACGTTGAAACAACATGCTTTGTGAGGAAGTGTATTCAATGTTGGGTTCTGACGTTGATTTGACCATTGAATTTTGGTCATTTTCCAACCATTATTCTACAACTCAAATACAACGTTGAAACAACATGCCTTTTGAGGATGTTTATTCAATGTCAGGTTGTGACGTTGATTTGACCATTGAATTTTGGTCATTTCCCAACCATTATTCTACAACTCAAACCTAACGTTGAAACAACATGCTTTTTGACAATGTTTATTCAATGTTGGGTTCTGATGTTGATTTGACCATTGAATGTTGGGCTTTTCCCAACCATTATTCTTCTACTCAAACCTAACGTTGAAACAACATGCTTTGTGAGGACGTTTATTCAATGTTGGGTTCTGACGTTGATTTGATCATTGAATTTTGGTCATTTCTAAACCATTATTCCACAACTCAAACCTAACATTGAAACATGCTTTTTGACAAAGTTTCTTCAAGGATGGGTTCTGACGTTGATTTGACCATTGAATTTTGGTCATTTCCCAACCATTGTTCTTCTACTCAAACCTAACGTTGAATCAACATGCATTGTGAGGATGTTTATTCAATGTCAGTTTGTGACGTTGATTTGACCATTGAATTTTGGTCATTTCCCAACCATTATTTTACAACACAAATACAACGTTGAAACAACATGCTTTGTGAGGACGTTTATTCAATGTCATGTTGTGACGTTGATTTGACCATTGAATTTTGGTCATTTCCCAACCATTATTCTACAACTCAAACCTAACATTGAAACATACTTTTTGACAACGTTTATTCAATGTTAGGTTGTGACATTGATTTGACCATTGAATTTTGGTCATTTCCCAACCATTATTCTTCTACTCAAACCTAACATTGAAACAACATGCTTTTTGAGGACGTTTATTCAATATCAGTTTGTCACGTTGATTTGACCATTGAATTTTGGTAATTTCCCAACCATTATTTTACAACATAAATACAACATTGAAACATGCTTTTTGACAACGCTTATTCAATGTCATGTTGTGACGTTGATTTGACCATTGAATTTTGGTCATTTCTCAACCATTCTACTCAAACCTAACGTTTGAAACAACATGCTTTTTGATGATGTTTATTCAATGTCAGGTTGTGACGTTGATTTGAGCATTGAATGTTGGTCCTTTCCCAACCATTATTCTACAACTCAAACCTAACATTGAAACAAGATGCTTTTTGACAACGTTTATTTAATGTTGGGTTCTGATGTTGATTTGACCATTGAATTTTGGTCATTTCCCAACCATTATTCTACTACTCAAACCTAACGTTTGAAACAACATGCTTTTGGAGGACGTTTATTCAATGTCAGATTGACGTTGATTTGACCATTGAATTTTGGTCATTTCTAAACCAAAATTCTACAACTCAAACCTAACATTGAAACATGCTTTTTGACAAAGTTTCTTCAAGGTTGGGTTCTGATGTTGATTTGACCATTGAATTTTGGTCATTTCCCAACCATTATTCTTCTACTCAAACCTAACATTGAAACAACATGTTTTTTGAGGACGTTTATTCAATATCAGTTTGTCACGTTGATTTGACCATTGAATTTTGGTAATTTCCCAACCATTATTTTACAACATAAATACAACATTGAAACATGCTTTTTGACAACGCTTATTCAATGTCATGTTGTGACGTTGATTTGACCATTGAATTTTGGTCATTTCTCAACCATTCTACTCAAACCTAACGTTTGAAACAACATGCTTTTTGAGGACGTTTATTCAATGTCAGGTTGTGACGTTGATTTGACCGTTGAAATTTGTCGTTTCCAAACCATTAATCTACAACTCAAACCTAGCGTTGAAACAACATGCTTTTTGACAACGCTTATTCAATGTTGGGTTCTGATGTTGATTTGACCATTGAATTTTGGTCATTTCCCAACCAACAACGTGGATCCAACGTTGGACATCAACATTGTCTCAATTTACAGATACAACTATTTTTGCAACAGTGTTTCAAAGTCAGTTTTAAAGGACATGTACGTATAATCAACGTTGTATCAATGTCTTCTGCCTGCTGGGTTTTTCATGCACCAATGTTGGGGAACACTTGCCATTATTACTATAAGTATGGAAAAGCTCTCTGAGCGTCGACCGAGTGCCTAAACATGATATAAAAAAAAGGAAAACAATGTTGTGCTTTGAATCGTTGAATCACTGTCACAATCTTCAATCAAAGTGCTTGCAAAACCTTTCAAATACGTGGTACGCCGCCAAGAAAAAGCGATTTGCAAGAGAAGGCAGAAGAAGGAACAGAAGTGTTGCTAAAAGAAGACAAAAAGAACTTGACACTTCCTTGGAGGCAAAGGTCAGACTTTGGCATCAAACATTAACTCATGCCAAGGTTTCACTCTGAGGGTCTTTTAAATAAAAACATTAGTGCTGTCAAATGATGATTTTTCAATCGGATTAATCACACCTTTGAATTTAGATTAATCATGATTGTTCACAGGTTATTACTCGCTTGCATCATTTATAAAACCCTGAAAAAAGGGCCCAATATTTGGACACAAATGCAATTTTACTGTCAGAATGTCATCCAGGAACATTTTTAAACATTTTGCTTAAAGGTACGTCATTTACTTTGTTAAATCCCGCTCACAGTTTTATCCTGTTAGGGTATATTTGAAATGGAAATGACCACACAAGTCGGAGTATCCTCAGTAGGGTTTAAAACCGTATCACGATATACTGTAAGTGTTTGATATCGGTCGATGTCGATAATTATTTATGTTTTCACGACCTATGCAAAACAAGGAGCGGGTGTAAAATGTACAAAATGTCAAAATGTTTATTTAAAACGTAACATTCCTCTGATTATAGTCTCTTCAGCTATGAAGGCAGAAAGGAAATGTCAACACAAGCACTCAAACAATCAATGTACCACATTTTCCGGACTATAGAGTGCACCGGTCTATAAGCCACACCCACTAAATTTTCAGACAAAAAATATATTTCCGTTAATAAGCCGCAGATATAAACGTTGTGAAATTAGTTATTTACACAGAATATTTATTTACATACCTTAGTTGTTTCCAAACGGTGCTTGTGACAAGGCAGTAAAACGTCCGATCAAATAAAACAGAAGTCATTGAATGACGAACAGGGAACCGGGGAAGAAAAAGGCAAATATGTGAAAAATTGCGAAAATTATCAAAAATTCCTAGTTTGAGTTCCATTAGTTCCGGGAAGAGCCAGAATGACTAAAATGTCAAAAATACACCCAGGAATGGCGCACAGGGAAGTGGGGAAGAAAAACGCAAAAACAGCCAAAAATTTGAAAAATGCTGAAAATTAGCAAAAATTCCTAGTTTGAGTTCCATAAGTTCCGGGAAGAGCCAGAATTACCAAAATGTCAAAAATACACCCAAGAATGGCGCACAGGGAAGTGGGGAAGAAAAAGGCAAAAACAGCCAAAAATGTGGAAAATGCCGAAAATTATCAAAAATACCTAGTTTGAGTTCCATAAGTTCGGGAAGAGACAGAATTACCAAAATGTCAAAAAATACACCCAGGAATGGCGCACAGGGAAGCGGGGAAGAAAAAGGCAAAAACAGCCAAAAATGTGAAAAATGCCGAAAATTATCAAAAATACCTAGTTTGACTTCCATAAGTTCTGTGAAGAGCCAGAATTACCAAAATGTCAAAAATACACCCAGGAATGGCGCACAGGGAAGCGGGGAAGAAAAAGGCAAAACCAGCCAAAAATGTAAAAAATGCCGAAAATGTTGAAAAAAATACCTAGTTTGAGTTCCATAAGTCCGGGAAGAGACAGAATTACCAAAATGTCAAAAAATACACCCAGGAATGGCGCACAGGGAAGCGGGGAAGAAAAAGGCAAAAACAGCCAAAAATGTGAAAAATGCCGAAAATTATCAAAAATATCTAGTTTGAGTTCCAAAAGTTCTGGGAAGAGCCAGAATGACCAAAATGTCAAAAATACATCCAGGAATAGCGCACAGGGAAGCGGGGAAGAAAAAGGCAAAAACAGCCGAAAAATGCCGAAAATTATCAAAAATACCTAGTTTGAGTTCCATAAGTCCAGGAAAAGCCAGAATGACCAAAATGTCAAAAAAATATACCCAGGAATGGCGCACAGGGAAGCGGGGAAGAAAAAGGCAAAAACAGCCGAAAAATGCCGAAAATTATGAAAAATACCTAGTTTGAGTTCCATAAGTCCAGGAAAAGCCAGAATTACCAAAATGTCAAAAAAAAATACCCAAGAATGGCGCAAAGGGAAGCACGGAAGAAAAAGGCAAAAACAGCCCAAAATGTGAAAAATGACGAAAATTATCAAAAATACCTACCCAGGTTTGAGTTCCATAAAGCTCAGTTCACTTCCTGTTCAAGGCTTTGAAACAGGTAGTACATTTTGAGCGAACTCGTCCAAAAGACGGCGCCGTAGCACAAACAACTAACTACACACCTTTTCACACCTAGAGGGGGGAGGGGGTTACCCACATATGCGGTCCTCTCCAAGGTTTCTCAGTCATTCACATCGACGTCCCACTGGGGTGTGAGTTTTTCCTTGCCCTTATGTGGGCTCTGTACCGAGGATGTCGTCGTGGCTTGTGCAGCCCTTTGAGACACTTGTGATTTAGGGCTATATAAACAAACATTGATTGATTGATGATCGATTTTCAGTGTCTCTGCTTGGGTTTAATGAAAACTATCGAACACAAAACATTACGGCGGTTTGCAACGAAAAATCCATAAATTAGCCGCGCCGTTTTATAATCCACAGGGTTCAAAACGTAGGGGGGAAAAAAGTAGCGGTTTACAGTCCGCAATTGATGGTACACATGGATGTATTTTTTATCACCGACGTACAACAACCTTTTATGTATAGTCATATCTAATTCATCTGCGTGCATACATGATTAATGCCTTCATTTTTTTGTGATTAATCGCACGAGTTAACTCGTTATTTTGGCAGCCCTAACAAATGTAAAAATACAATATACACACACATTGTCCATAAGGTCTGGACACATACATACATATATTATACAACTCTAAAAAATATTTATTTTTAATTGATTAGATTTCACTGTCATCTTTGTGTTAATATGTTTATACTTTTTAAATGATTTATCCAGCATTTTGGGTTTTTTTATCATTAATTATTGAAAATATTATTTATTAACAGTTTTTAGTATAATATATGAACATGCTATGTCCAGACTTCAAATATGTATAAAGTTGGCGAAAAAAAGCAGCACTACTGTTACTTATTGCACTTTTAATCACGGTCTACATCCCATAATAATCTGGGACACACCTTTAACTGGCACTATGTATTA
Organism: Nerophis lumbriciformis; assembly: GCF_033978685.3. Lineage (NCBI taxonomy): Eukaryota > Metazoa > Chordata > Actinopteri > Syngnathiformes > Syngnathidae > Nerophis > Nerophis lumbriciformis. The sequence continues at coordinate 35,269,365 of NC_084572.2, read as the reverse complement.
CCACTTATCAGAAAGTCAAACAATGTGTTGTTCTTACAAACGAATACTAACTCATTCATCCAA
>NC_084572.2:35261802-35266802 GCF_033978685.3 Nerophis lumbriciformis | reverse complement strand
TAAATACTGCAAAGGAAGAAGAGGGGGGGATGAAGAGCATCATTTGCATATTCAACATTTGGGAGAATCCTCTCACACTTTCATCCTCCTTATCCTTCTAGAAGCTTCTTATCCCGGCTGATTGAACGCTTTATCGCTTGAATATCCCGCAGAATATTATTAAGATGCAGAAAAGGTCCTTAAAGGTAAAATAATCTCATTTGTATTTTAGCTCCCATTGGCAATTTGATTTTTTTTTTTCTTGTGGTCCAACATGGATCCATCACAGCGTTAAACGTTCACTGACCTCCACCAAGCAATCTTCATTTGCATCCCAACTTGGTCACTAATTACTGCAAAATCACATATTTCATGATGGTTCTTTATCCGGATCTGCACCAACATTGTCATCACTTTTAGTGATGAATACTCCTTGGCGGAGGTAATACGTGGGGGGGTGTACAGGTTTTTGATGACCTGCCGCACACACACGTTGACACTGAGACGTGGAAAGTGTCGCCCCCGTGAGGCTCGAACCGTAACTGCAAGTCAAAATTGATTTTTTTTTTTTTTTTTTGTCAGAACTTGTATATTCTCTTATTAAAAAAATATGATATATATGAATAACCTGATCTCAAAAACGTATTGATTTTTTTAATATATTGAATTATAATTTATATACATTTAGATAATTTAATAGTATTACTGAAATATAATACTTTATCACTAAAAAACTACAAACCCCAAAAGCAGTGAAGTTATCACGTTGTGTAAATGGTAAATAAAAAGAGAATACAATGATTTGCAAATCCTTTTCAACTTATATTCAATTGAATAGACTGCAAAGACAAGATATTTCTAGTTCACACTGTGAAATTTTTTTATTTTTTGCAAATATTAGCTCATTTGGAGTTTGACGCCTGCAACATGTTTCCAAAAAGCTGGCACAAGTGGCAAAAAAGACTGAGAAAGTTGAGGAATGCTCGTCAAACACTTATTTGGAACATCCCACAGGTGAACAGGCTAATTGGGAACAGGTGGGTGCCATGATTGGGTATAAAAGCAGCTTCCATGAAATGCTCAGTCATTCACAAACAAGGACGGGGCGAGGGTCACCACTTTGTCAACAAATGCCTGAGCAAATTGTCTAAGAACAACATTTCTCAACCAGCTATTGCAAGGAATTTAGGGATTTCACCATCTACAGTCTGTAATATCATCAAAAGGTTCAGAGAATCTGGAGAAATCACTGCATGTAAGCCATGATATTACGCACCTTGGATCCCTCAGGCGGTACTGCATCAAAAAGCGACATCAGTGTGTAAAGGATATCACCACATGGGCTCAGGAACACTTCAGAAAGCCACTGTCAGTAACTACAGTTGGTCGCTACATCTGTAAGTGCAAGTTAAAATTCTACTATGCAAAGCGAAAGCCATTTATCAACAACACCCAGAAACGCCGCCGGCTTCGCTGGGCCTGAGCTCATCTAAGATAGACTGGCGCAAAGTGGAAAAGTGTTCTGTGGTCTGATGAGTCCACATTTCAAATTGTTTTTGGAAACTGTGGACGTTGTGTCCTCTGAAACAAAGGGGAAAAGAACCATCCGGATTATTCTAGGCGCAAAGTTGAAAAGCCAGCATGTGTGATGGTATGGGGGTGTATTAGTGGCCAAGACATGGGTAACTTACACATCTGTGAAGGTGCCATTAATGCTGAAAGGTACATACAGGTTTTGGAGCAACATGTGTTGCTATCCAAGCAATGTTATCATGGACGCCCCTGCTTATTTCAGCAAGACATTGCCAAGCCACGTGTTACAACAGCGTGACTTCATAGTAAAAGAGTGCGGGTACTAGACTGGCCTGCCTGTAGTCCAGACCTGTCTCCCATTGAAAATGTGTGGCGCATTATGAAGCCTAAAATACCACAACCGAGTGTTGAACAACTTAAGCTGTACATCAAGCAAGAATGGGAAAGAATTCCACCTGAAAAGCTTCAAAAATGTGTCTCCTCAGTTCCCAAACCTTTACGGAGTGTTGTTAAAAGGAAAGGCCATGTAACACAGTGGTAAAAATGCCCCTGTGACAACTTTTTTGCAATGTGTTGCTGCCATTAAATTCCAAGTTAATTATTATTTGCAACAAAAAAAATGAAGTGTGAACATGAAATATCTTGTCTTTGCAGTCTACTCAATTGAATATAAGTTGAAAAGGATTTGCAAATCATTGTATTCTCTTTTTATTTACCATTTACACAACAATTGAGTTGAAGTGAATCAATAGTTTGCCAATTCCTGTAGAGAAATGAAAAATAATAACAATAAAACACTTTTTTTTAAACGTAAAAAATTTGATTTTATTCGTCAAATTGGTAGTGAAATATTTATTTCAACAAAATGTCTGGAATGTCCAAAATGTATGACAAATAGCATCATTGAATATTATTACAATTAGAGATGTCCGATAATGGCTTTTTTGCCGATATTCCGATATTGTCCAACTCTTAATTACCGATTACGATATCGAGCGATACCGATATATATACAGTCGTGGAATTAACACATTATTATGCCTAATTTTGTTGTGATGCCCCGCTGGATGCATTAAACAATGTAACAAGGTTTTCCAAAACAAATCAACTCAAGTTATGGAAAAAAATGCCAACATGGCACTGCCATATTTATTATTGAAGTCACAAAGTGCATTATTTTTTTTAACATGCCTCAAAACAGCAACTTGGAATTTGGGACATGTTCTCCCTGAGAGAGCATGAGGAGGTTGAGGTGGGCGGGGTTGGGGGGTGTATATTGTAGCGTCCCGAAAGAGTTAGTCCTGCAAGGGGTTCTGGGTATTTGTTCTGTTGTGTAACAGTGCGGCTGTTCTCCCGAAATGTGTTTGTCATTCTTGCTTGGTGTGGGTTCACAGTGTGCCGCATATTTGTAACAGTGTTAAAGTTGTTTGTTCGGTTGTTGTGACCTGTATGGCTGTTGACCAAGTATGCTTGGCATTCACTTGTGTGTGTGAAAAGCTGTAGATATTATGTGATTGGGCCAAAAAATTATTTTCAAGGTAAAAAATTATTTTCAAAGTAAAAGTTGATTTTCAAGGTAAAAAATTATTTTCATGGTGAAAAAAATATTTCAAGGTAAAAAATTGTTTTCAAGGTAAAAAATTGTTTTCAAAGTTAAAGTTGATTTTCAAGGTAAAAAATGATTTTCAAGGTGAAAAAAAATTTTCAAGGTAAAAAATGATTTTCAAAGTAAAAGTTGATTTTCAGGGTAAAAAATGATTTTCAAAGTGAAACATTTTTTTCAAGCTAAAAAATGATTTTCAAAGTAAAAGTTGATTTTCAAGGTAAAAAATGATTTTCAAGGTAAAAATATTTTTCAAGGTAAAAAATGATTTTCAAAGTAAAAGTTGATTTTCAAAGTATAAAATTATTTTCAAGGTGAAAATTTTTTTTCAAGGTAAAAATGATTTTCAAAGTAAAAGTTGATTTTCAAGGTAAAAAATGACTTTCAAGGTGAAAAATGTTTTTCAAGGTAAAAAATTATTTTCAAAGTAAAAGTTGATTTTCAAGGTAAAAAATTATTTTCAAAGTAAAAGTTGATTTTCAAAGTATAAAATTATTTTCAAGGTGAACATTTTTTTTCAAGGTAAAAATGATTTTCAAAGTAAAAGTTGATTTTCAAGGTAAAAAATGATTTTCAAGGTGAAAAATGTTTTTCAAGGTAAAAAATTATTTTCAAAGTAAAAGATGATTTTCAAGGTGAAAAAAAATTTTCAAGGTAAAAAATTACTTTCTAAGTATAAGTAGGTAAAAAATTATTTTCAAAGTAAAAGTAGATTTTCAAGGTAAAAAATGATTTTCAAGATGAAAATTTTTTTCAAGGTAAAAAATGATTTTCCAAAGTAAAAGTTGGTTTTCAAGGTAAAAAATTATTTTCAAGGTGAAAATTATTTTTCAAGGTAAAAAATGATTTTCCAAAGTAAAAGTAGATTTTCAAGGTAAAAAATTATTTTCAAGGTGAAAAAATGTTTTCAAGGTGAAAAAACGTTTTCAAGGTAAAAAAAAAAATGTTTTCAAGGTAAACAATTATTTGCAAAGTAAAAGTTGATTTTCAAGGTAAAAAATTATTTTCAAGGTGAAACATTTTTTTCAAGGTAAAAAATTATTTTCAAAGTAAAAGTTGATTTTCAAGGTAAAAAAGGATTTTCAAGGTGAAACATGTTTTTCAAGGTGAAACTTTTTTTTCAAGGTAAAAAATGATTTTCAAAATAAAAGTTGATTTTCAAGGTAAAACATTAAGGTGAAAAAAAAATTTCAAGGTAAAAAATGATTTTCAAAGTAAAAGTAGATTTTCAAGGTAAAAAATTATTTTCAAGGTGAAAAATTATTTTCAAAGTAAAAGCAAATTTTCAAGGTAAAGAATTATTTTCAAGGTGAAAAATCTTTTTCAAGGTAAAAAAATATTTTCAAAGTAAAAGTTGAATTTCAAGGTGGCACGCAAAGGCAGTGCCTTCAAGGTTTATTGGCGCTCTGTACTTCTCCCTACGTCCGTGTACACAGCGGCGTTTTAAAAAGTCATACATTTTACTTTTTGAAACCCATACCGATAATTTCCGATATTACATTTTAAAGCAATTATCGGCCGATAACATCTCTAATTAGAATGATTATATTTCATGATAGAGCTCTTCACTGATTGGCTGGGAGGAACCACATGCTTCCTGTCTTGGTAATAATTTGATAATAAATGATTAAATTGAATGTATTTAATTTGATAAACCACACGCCGTCACATCCATCCGTTGGAGGAGAAGTCCCGCCTCAGCTGCTCCGTCTGCTCGTGGTCCAGAGGTTGAAGGGGCGATCGACAGACGCCGCCGTGGAAACCGAACCAGTCCATGGCCTGCTTGAGGGCGGGCACTCCCAACTTCCTGGTTACCTGGCGAGACACGGGTCCAGTCAGACCACGCCGATTGAAAGCGGCGGCAGCGGTGTCGACACGGTACTCA
>NC_084572.2:35231802-35256802 GCF_033978685.3 Nerophis lumbriciformis | reverse complement strand
TTATTTCATTTAATTTTGATGATTTGAAGTGGCAACAAATGAAAATCCAAAATTCCGTGTGTCACAAAATTAGAATATTACTTAAGGCTAATACAAAAAAGGGATTTTTAGAAATGTTGGCCAACTGAAAAGTATGAAAATGAAAAATATGAGCATGTACAATACTCAATACTTGGTTGGAGCTCCTTTTGCCTCAATTACTGCGTTAATGCGGCGTGGCATGGAGTCGATGAGTTTCTGGCACTGCTCAGGTGTTATGAGAGCCCAGGTTGCTCTGATAGTGGCCTTCAACTCTTCTGCGTTTTTGGGTCTGGCATTCTGCATCTTCCTTTTCACAATACCCCACAGATTTTCTATGGGGCTAAGGTCAGGGGAGTTGGCGGGCCAATTTAGAACAGAAATACCATGGTCCGTAAACCAGGCACGAGTAGATTTTGCGCTGTGTGCAGGCGCCAAGTCCTGTTGGAACTTGAAATCTCCATCTCCATAGAGCAGGTCAGCAGCAGGAAGCATGAAGTGCTCTAAAACTTGCTGGTAGACGGCTGCGTTGACCCTGGATCTCAGGAAACAGAGTGGACCGACACCAGCAGATGACATGGCACCCCAAACCATCACCCAACCATGCAAATTTTGCATTTCCTTTGGAAATCGAGGTCCCAGAGTCTGGAGGAAGACAGGAGAGGCACAGGATCCACGTTGCCTGAAGTCTAGTGTAAAGTTTCCACCATCAGTGATGGTTTGGGGTGCCATGTCATCTGCTGGTGTCGGTCCACTCTGTTTCCTGAGATCCAGGGTCAACGCAGCCGTCTACCAGCAAGTTTTAGAGCACTTCATGCTTCCTGCTGCTGACCTGCTCTATGGAGATGGAGATTTCAAGTTCCAACAGGACTTGGCGCCTGCACACAGCGCAAAATCTACCCGTGCCTGGTTTACGGACCATGGTATTTCTGTTCTAAATTGGCCCGCCAACTCCCCTGACCTTAGCCCCATAGAAAATCTGTGGGGTATTGTGAAAAGGAAGATGCAGAATGCCAGACCCAAAAACGCAGAAGAGTTGAAGGCCACTATCAGAGCAACCTGGGCTCTCATAACACCTGAGCAGTGCCAGAAACTCATCGACTCCATGCCACGCCGCATTAACGCAGTAATTGAGGCAGAAGGAGCTCCAACCAAGTATTGAGTATTGTACATGCTCATATTTCTCATTTTCATACTTTTCAGTTGGCCAACATTTCTAAAAATCCCTTTTTTGTATTAGCCTTAAGTAATATTCTAATTTTGTGACACACGGAATTTTGGATTTTCATTTGTTGCCACTTCAAATCATCAAAATTAAATGAAATAAACATTTGAATGCATCAGTCTGTGTGCAATGAATAAATATAATGTACAAGTTACACCTTTTGAATGCAATTACGGTACTGAAATAAATCGAGTTTTTCAAAATATTCTAATTTACTGGCTTTTACCTGTATATATACACACACATACATATATATATATATATATATATATATATATATATATATATATATATATATATACTAAAATTGGCCCGAGTGTGTGAATGTGAGTGTGAATGTTGTCTGTCTATCTGTGTTGGCCCTGCGATGAGGTGGCGACTTGTCCAGGGTGTATACCGCCTTCCGCCCGATTGTAGCTGAGATAGGCTCCAGCGCCCCCCGCGACCCTAAAGGGAATAAGTGGTAGAAAATGGATGGATGGATATATATACATATATATATATATTAAATATGGTAGAAATGGATGGTTATATTCCAATATTATAAATACATGTTATAAATATATATCAAAGTCTGTAGTAAATTATTTATATATGTGTATATGTATGTATATATCAAAGTACCAGTGTACAGTAATGTATTTATACTATATTAGATGTATAAAAAGAGAAAGTAACATTTTTTGTTTTGTGACCCCTGACCTATTTCTTCTTAGCATTCTGTCAACCAATCAGAACGCTGCACCTCAAATTAAATATTATAAATAGATTTTTTTTATAAAATGTATATATTTATAATATTGTAAATATATGTAAAGTATATGATAATATACTTATATGAAATATTTTTTTGTTTGGTCATTTGACATATGACTTCTGAGCTCTCTGTCCACCAATCAGCACGTTGCTCCTTTGTCTAGCCCCGCCCCTTCCCGGTCAGCGCCTCACCCACACAGTAGGCCGCCATGAGGAAGCCGGCGGAGCCCGCCAGCACCTGGAAGTGGTGAGACTTGGTCTTGTGCACCATGAGGGCCATGCGGGAGATCTGAGGGCGCAGAGAAGAGAGGAGGTCACTAGGGGGCGCCACTCATTCATCACCTCTTCTTTGTCACTAGGGGGCGCCACTCAGATCATCAATCATTCATCAGCTCCTCTTTGCCAGCAAACAAAAGTGAGGCGTTCAAAGGCGGCGTCTGACAGGCGTTCAACTCCGCAGGGAGAAGGAAGGCGCGCCGCACAAGCTCCGCCCCCTACGCGTCTATTTATAGCCAGCGGCTGTCGATCAGTCGCTGATTGATCACTCTGTCGGATCTCCTGCGCTCGTTAGCATCAAAGCAGTCCTCTTCAGAAACACTCGCACATTTTATAACGCATACAGAGCAGAGCCAGCTGGAGCTCTTGGAAAACTACATCAGGAGGTTGCCTACAGCCACAGCCTTTATTAAAGCCCTTATAGACCACGTGCTTCTTATTTGGCACTTAATAACAATCGTGTACAGTGAAACTGTAAAAGTATCAAATGAGAATCATGTGTACTAATAGTACAAACTAAAGTTAGTATAAAATATGTATAGTGTGTACTAAAAGTACAAACTAATGTAAGCATAAAATAAGTATAGTGTGTACTAAAAGTACAAACGAATGTAAGCATGAAATAAGAATAGTGTGTACTCAAAAGTACAAAGTAGGTGTAAAATGAGAATCATGTGTATCAAATCTACAAAATAACGTAAGTATAAAATAAGAATCCTGTGTACAAAATGTAGAAATAGGAAATAAGAATATTGTGTACGAAAAGTACAAACTAAATTAAGCATAAAATAAGAATCATGTGTACTAAAAGTACAAAGTAAGAATAAAATAAGAATCATGTTTTTACTTAAAGAACAAACCAATGTAAGTGTAAAAGTATAAAATAAGGATCATGTGTACTAAAAGTACAAACTAATGTAAGCATAACATAAGTATAGTGTGTACTAAATGTACACACTAATGTAAGCATAAAATAAGAATAGTGTGTACTCAAAGTGCAAAGTAAGTGTAAAATAAGAATCAAGTGTATCAAATCTACAAAATAACGCAAGTATAAAATAAGAATCATGTGTACTAAATGTATAAATGTGAAATAAGAATATTGTGTACGAAAAGTAAAAACTAAGTATAAAATAAGAATCATGTGTACTAAAAGTACAAACTAATGTAAGCATAAAATAAGAATAGTGTGTACTAAAAATACAAAGTACGAATAAAATAAGAATCATGTGTACTTAAAAAACAAACTAATGTAAGTGTAAAAGTATAAAATAAGAATCATGTGTACTAAAAGTGCAAACTAATGTAAGCATAACATAAGAATAGTGTGTACTAAAAGTACAAAGTAAGTATAAAATAAGAATAATGTGTATTTAAAGAACAAACTAAAGTAAGTGTTAAAGTATAAAATAAGAATCATGTGTACTAAAAGTACAAACTAATGTAAGCATAACATAAGTATAGTGTATGCTTTTAATGCAAGCATAAAATAAGAATAGTGTGTACTCAAAGTACAAACCAAGTTTAAAAAAAGAATAATGTGTACTAAATGTATAAATATGAAATAAGAGTATTGTGTACGAAAAGTACATACTAAGTATAAAATAACAATCATGTGTGTGTACTAAAAGTGCAAACTAAAGTAAGTATAAAATAAAAATCATGTGTACTGAAAGTACAAACTAAAGTAAGCATAAAATAAGAGTAGTGTGTACAAAACGTACAAAGTAAGTATAAAATAGGAATCATGTGTTAAAAGTACAAACTAGGTGTAAAAAAGAATCATATATTCTAAAAAAAAATAAACCAAGTATAAAATAAGAATCATGTGGACTAAAAGTATAAAGACGTATGTGTACCAAAGAAATAAACTATGTATAAAATAAGAATCATCTGTACTCAAAGTACAAACTAACTTTAAAATAAGAATAGTGTACTAAAATAATAAACTAACTTTATAATAACAAATATGTGTACTAAAATGACAAGTATAGATAAAGAATCATGTGCACTAATAGTAAAATATAAATATAAAATAAGAACCATGTGTACTAAAAGTACAAACTAAGTATAAAAAAACATGCATGCTTTAAAAAGTACAAACCAAGTATAAACTAACAATCATGTATACTAAAAGAATAAGCAAAATATAAAATAAAAATCATGAGTAATAAAAGTACAAACTCAGTATAAAATAAGAATCATGTGTACAATAAGCAAAAACTAAGTATAAAATAAGAATCATGTGTACTAAAAACAATCAACTAAGTATAAAATATGTGTCCTTTAAAAGTACAAACTCAGTATAAAATAAGAATCACGTGGACAATAAGCAAAAACTAAGTATAAAATAAGAATCATGTGTACTAAAAACAATCAACTAAGTATAAAATATGTGTCCTTTAAAAGTACAAACTCAGTATAAAACAAGAATCATGTGCAGTAAAAGAACAAACTAAGTAATACAATGATGAATACTTTAAAAGTACAAAGCTAGTATAAAATAAGAATCATGTGCAGTAAAAGAACAAACTAAGTAATAAAATGATGAATACTTTAAAAGTACAAAGCTAGTATAAACTAAGAATCATGTAAAGTAAAAGAACAAACTAAGTAATAAAATGATGAGTATTTTAAAAGTACAAAGCTAGTATAAAATAAGAATCATGTGCAGTAAAAGAACAAACTAAGTAATAAAATGATAAATACTTTAAAAGTACAAAGCTAGTATAAAATAAGAATCATGTGCAGTAAAAGAACGAACTACGTGATAAAATGATGAATATTTTAAAAGTACAAAGCTAGTATAAAGTAAGAATCATGTGCAGTAGAAGAACAAACTAAGTAATAAAATGATGAATAGTTTAAAAGTACAAAGCTAGTATAAAGTAAGAATCATGTGCAGTAAAAGAACAAACTAAGTAATAAAATGATGAATATTTTAAAAGTATAAAGCTAGTATAAAGTAAGAATCATGTGCAGTAAAAGAACAAACTAAGTAATAAAATGATGAATATTTTAAAAGTACAAAGCTAGTATAAAGTAAGAATCATGTGCAGTAAAAGAACAAACTAAGTAATAAAATGATGAATAGTTGAAAAGTACAGTAATAATGTAAAAGTATGCAGAGAAGAAAACGAAGATAGAAAAAAAAAAAAAAAACATTTTTCCTTCAAGCTGTCCGTCTCTCACCAGCTGACCTTTCACCTTTCGTCTAGTCGCCTACGAGAAGCAGCACGGAGCAGAGCGCTCCACCTCACACCCACGCCACGCGCCCACAGTCTCCCAAATCATCAGCACAACTTTCTGCTGACACTTGAAGACACTTCCCACACAGCCAGCGGCCTTTTTTCCCTGCAGCAGCGAACGCAACACCAAGCTCACTCTTTTGGTTTCACTCCAATTCATGAAACTTTTTATTATTATTATTACTGCTGACATTATTTTATTATTATTACTTCATAGCAATTATTACTGCTAATATTCATTTTATTATTATTATTACTTCATAGCAATTAATACCGCAAACATTCAATTTATTATTATTATTACTTCATATCAATTATTACTGCAAACATTAATTGTATTATTATTACTTCATAGCAATTATTACTGCAAACGTTAATTTTATTATCATTATTACTTCATAGCAATTATTACTGCTGACATTATTTTATTATTATTACTTTATAGCAATTATTTCTGCAAACGTTCATTTTATTATTATTATTACTTCGTAGCAATTATTACTGCTGACATTTTATTATTATTACTTCATAGCAATTATTACTGCAAACGCTCATTTTATTATTATTATTACTTCATAGCAATTATTACTGCTGACATTATTTTATTATTATTACTTCATAGCAATTATTACTGCAAACGTTCATTTTATTATTATTATTACTACTTCATAGCAATTATTACTGCTGACATTATTTTATTATTATTACTTCATAGCAATTATTACTGCAAACGTTCATTTTATTATTATTATAACTTCATAGCAATTATTACTGCTGACATTATTTTATTATTATTATTATTATTACTTCATATGAATTATTACTGCTGACATTCATTTTATTTTTATTATTACTTCATAGGAATTATTACTGCAGACATTCATTTTATTATTATTATTACTTCATAGCAATTATTACTGCAAACATTTTATTATTATTATTATTACTTCACAGCAATTATTACTTCAAACATTCATTTTATTATTATTACTTCATAGCAATTATTACTGCTGACATTCATTTTATTATTACTACTTCATAGCAATGATTAGTGCTGACATTAATTTATTATTATTATTACTTTATAGGAATTATTACAGCTGACATGAATACTGATGCAAATGTTGTGAAAAAATATCTCCTCAATTACATATTTGCCTTTTTTACTACTCTAATTAATATGTATTTTATCAATAAAATATTATACATTATTATTATTTCGGTGTATAATTCATATTTATTTTAAATGTTGTTATTTTTTTCAGCTTTTAATATTATGAAAATTTAAAAAAATTAAATAACATTTAAAATGAAAAAGATCGTTTTTAGTCTATTAAAATAAGATGTTCTTTATTTATTTTTATACAATACATTTAAAAAAAACATACATTTTTAAAAAATGAAATATTTTTTGTCTATTAAAACAAGATATATGTTATTTATTTATTTTATAAAATCCAAAAAATAGGTACATTTTTGAAAACGAAAAAAATAAGATATGTTAGTATATTAAAATAAGACATAAATGTTATTTATTTATATAAAATAAATAAAAAATAAATACATTTAAAATATAAAAAAGGATATTTTTTAGTCTATTAAAATAAGATATATTTACATAAACAGTATATATATATATATATATATATATATATATATATATATATATATATATATATATATATATATATATTATTTATTTATTTTTATAAAATAAATAAATGATGAATACAAACATTTTTAAATATAAAATAAGATATTTTTTTAGTTTATTAAAACAAGAAATGTATATGTTATTTATTTTATAAAATAAATAAGAAAAAAAAAATAATTTAAAATCAAATATGTTTTAGTATAAGTATATATATTATTTATTTCTTTTTATAAAATACATTTTAAAAATTAATACATTTTTAAAAATTTTAAAAATATTTAAAAAATATATTTTTCAGTCGATTAAGATATGATTGGCAACACAAAATTGGCCCTAGTGTGTGAATGTTGACTGTCTATCTGTGTTGGCCCTGTGATGAGGTGGCGACTTGTCCAGGGTGTACCCCGCCTTCCGCCCGAATGCAGCTGGGATAGGCTCCAGCACCCCCACGACCCCGAAAGGGAAAAGCGGTACAAAATGGATGGATGGATGGATGGATGGGTGTTATTTATTGATTTTTATCAAATAAATAACAAATACATTTTTTTTAAAGTTAATACAAAAATAAAATAGGATATTTTAGTCTATTAAAATAATATATAAATGTTGTTTATTTTATGAATAGAATAAATAAATACAAATTTTAAATGTAATAAAATATTTGATAGTCTATTAAAGTAAGACATTTTAAAGACCTGACTAGGTAAATAAAAGAAGCGCTCCTCACGTCTCCGCCGCTGTCTTTGAGTCCGGCGATGTTGGGATGTTGGGCCAGGTGGACCACGGCGTCCACAGGAAGCTCCAGGCCCGTGTTGGCGGGAACGCTGTACAGAACCACCGGCACCGCACTGCCGTCTGCCACCTGCGGGGGCGGGGGGGGGGCGGCACCGAGACACCTGGTTTATGACACTCAGGTGAGTGCAAACACGGTTACCTTGGTGAAATGTTGCACGAGGGCGTGGCTGTCCATCTTGCCCTTGTAGAAGCACGGCGTCACCACCAGGGCGGCGTCTGCCCCGGCCGCCGCCATCTTCTCTGTCAGCCGCAGCGTGGCTCTGCTGGCTGAGCGACAACATGGTGGGCGCTAACACACACTCAGTGCAAACACACACTCGCTGTAAGGACCCTGACTTACATTCGCAGCCGGACCCCGCCAGGAGCAGTTTGTCAGCAGGCAGCGAGCGGCGGACCCTCCTCACCACCTCCACGCGCTCCTCCTCCGTCAGGTAAGGGTACTCGCCATTGGAGCCCTGAACCACCAGACCTGCAACAACACTCCAGAATCACCAATAATCCCTGCATATTTCCATGGAAGGACTTGCAGTAGCGGCGGCTGACCACCAGAGGGCGACCTTGAGCAATAATATTAACTAAGTTAAAGTTAAAGTACCAATGATTGTCACACACACACTAGGTGTGGCGAGATTATTCTCTGCATTTGACCCATCACCCTTGATCACCCCCTGGGAGGTGAGGGGAGCAGTGGGCAGCAGCGGTGGCCGCGCCCGGGAATCATTTTGGTGATTTAACCCCCAATTCCAACCCTTGATGCTGAGTGCCAAGCAGGGAGGTAATGGGTCCCATTACTAGTTCTGCATATTGGAAAGATTATTCCGGATAAACATCAAACCTTATTGCATGAATCTTTGCTTTTGAAACGACGACGAGGCAAATTGAGACGTGGCGTTTTCAAACGAATCGACTCTTTTGAACGGCTCTTTTAAGTGAAAGATGACCACCGATTTGCAGTACGCTTGGAAGCCGTTGTTATGCACGCCCGACTGGCAACTGGACTAGAAATTGTATTTATTTATTTACAAAAAAATATATACATCATTAATTTATTTAATTGTGTTACGTTTTTTTGTTTTTTTTCCAATATGTAGTGTGTACACACGTAGAAATGTGTATTCATATTTTTATTGTGTCCTACATTTTATTGTAGTTGTAATGATAAATATATCCATAAGTACATTTTATTCTTACTTATTGTGTATTCTTATACGTTTTTAGGTGAAGGAACATTCTAACTAGTGGTCTCCCATCTCTCCATTAAAAACACAAAATGACATTAAAGTTCAACGAGTTGTACTTTTTTTCATTATTAAAAAAAAATACTTATCTTACCTAATAGTTTCAAATGATTTATTAAAATATAGAATAGAATAGAAAGTATTTTATTGATCCCTGGGGGAAAGTCAGCACCACAGTTCACTCACAATAGACAATAATAATAATTATAATAAATAATATAATATTAAATACATATATAATAATCATACTTATATCATATATAAGTGCCATAATAGATCATACTTAAGCTCATTTCACTTTCATTTTCTCATTTTAGCTACTCCCTTCCTTTTATATTCTAGTTATAACACACTTCCGGTTAAAAACAACACACTTCCGGTTTCCAGTACAATTGACCACTAAATGAATACGTTTTTCAACTTGTTAAAGTCGGGGTCCATGTCATCGATTCATGAGCTCGTTTCACTTGTAGACCAACGATCTTTACTGTTCGTAAAGTAATAATGTGCTTTTATTTTCACGTTATACCACACTTCCGGTTAAAAACAACACACTTCCGGTTTAACCGGTCACCCAGGAATCACTGCGCATGTTTCTAACTTTCGGCTTTATTTTGGTGAAGCGAGTGTTCTCAATAACATTATTGTGACGTCATTGTTGTGCCACGCGTACTTTTAAGCTCGTTTCACTTGTAGACCAACAATCTTTACGTTTTCATAAAGTAACGATGTGCTTTTATTTTCTAGTCATACCACACTTCTGGTTAAAAACAACAAACTTCCGGTTTAATGGGTCACGCAAGAAGCACTGCGCATGCTTCTAACTTTCGGCTTTATTTTGGTGAAACGATTTGTTCTCAATAACATTATTGTGACGTCATTGTTGTGCCACGTGTACTTTTAAGTTCGTTTTACTTGTAGACCAACAGTCTTTACTTTTTCATAAAGTAATAATGTTATACCACACTTCCGGTTTAAGTGGTCACCCAGGAATCACTGCGCATGTTTCTAACTTTCGGCTTTATTTTGGTGAAGCGAGTGTTCTCAATAACATTATTGTGACGTCATTGTTGTGCCACGTGTACTTTTAAGCTCGTTTCACTTGTAGACCAACAATCTTTACTTTGTCATAAAGTAACAATGTGCTTTTATTTTCTAGTTATACCACACATCCGGTTAAAAACAAACTTCCGGTTTAATCGGTCACGCAAGAAGCACTGCGCATGCTTCTAACTTTCGGCTTTATTTTGGTGAAGCGATTTGTTCTCAACAACATTATTGTGACGTCATTGTTGTGCCACGTGTACTTTTAAGTTCGTTTTACTTGTAGACCAACAATCTTTACGTTTTCATAAAGTAACAATGTGCTTTTATTTTCTAGTTATACCACACTTCCGGTTTAATCGGTCACCCAGGAAGCACTGCGCATGTTTCTAACTTTCGGCTTTATTTTGGTGAAGCAATTTGTTCTCAATAACATTGTGACGTCATAATGCCACGTTTACCTTTAAGCTCGTTTCACTTGTAGACCAACAGTCTTTACTTTTTCATAAAGTAATAATGTTATACCACACTTCCGGTTTAAAAAAACACTTCCGGTTTAACTGGTCACCCAGGAATCACTGCGCATGTCTCTAATTTTCGGCTTTATTTTGGTGAAGCGAGTGTTCTCAATAACATTATTGTGACGTCATTGTTGTGCCACGTGTACTTTTAAGCTCGTTTCACTTGTAGACCAACAATCTTTACTTTGTCATAAAGTAACAATGTGCTTCTATTTTCTAGTTATACCACACTTCCGGTTTAATCGGTCACCCAGGAAGCACTGCGCATGCTTCTAACTTTCGGCTTTATTTTGGTGAAACGATTTGTTCTCAATAACATTATTGTGACGTCATTGTTGTGCCACGTGTACTTTTAAGCTCGTTTCACTTGTAGACCAACAATCTTTACGTTTTCATAAAGTAACAATGTGCTTTTATTTTCTAGTTATACCACACTTCCGGTTTAATCGGTCACCCAGGAAGCACTGCGCATGCTTCTAACTTTCGGCTTTATTTTGGTGACGCGATTTGTTCTCAATAACATTATTGTGACGTCATACTGCCACGTTTAATTTTAAGCTCGTTTCACTTGTAGACCAACAGTCTTTACTTTTTCATAAAGTAATGTTATACCACACTTCCGGTTTAAAAAACCACTTCCGGTTTAAAAAAAACACTTCCGGTCTAACTGGTCACCCAGGAATCACTGCGCATGTTTCTAACTTTCGGCTTTATTTTGGTGAAGCGAGTGTTCTCAATAACATTATTGTGACGTCATTGTTGTGCCACGCGTACTTTTAAGCTCGTTTCACTTGTAGACCAACAATCTTTACGTTTTCATAAAGTAACGATGTGCTTTTATTTTCTAGTCATACCACACTTCTGGTTAAAAACAACAAACTTCCGGTTTAATGGGTCACGCAAGAAGCACTGCGCATGCTTCTAACTTTCGGCTTTATTTTGGTGAAACGATTTGTTCTCAATAACATTATTGTGACGTCATTGTTGTGCCACGTGTACTTTTAAGTTCGTTTTACTTGTAGACCAACAGTCTTTACTTTTTCATAAAGTAATAATGTTATACCACACTTCCGGTTTAAGTGGTCACCCAGGAATCACTGCGCATGTTTCTAACTTTCGGCTTTATTTTGGTGAAGCGAGTGTTCTCAATAACATTATTGTGGCGTCATTGTTGTGCCACGTGTACTTTTAAGCTCGTTTCACTTGTAGACCAACAATCTTTACTTTTTCATAAAATAACAATGTGCTTTTATTTTCTAGTTATACCAAACTTCCGGTTAAAAACGACAAACTTTCGGCACTTCCGGTTTAAAAAAACATTCCGGTTTAACTGGTCACCCAGGAGTCACTGCGCATGTTTCTAACTTTCGGCTTTATTTTGGTGAAGCCAGTGTTCTCGATAACATTATTGTGACGTCATTGTTGTGCCACGCGTACTTTTAAGCTCGTTTCACTTGTAGACCAACAATCTTTACTTTGTCATAAAGTAACAATGTGCTTTTATTTTCTAGTTATACCACACATCCGGTTAAAAACATCAAACTTCCGGTTTAATCGGTCACGCAAGAAGCACTGCGCATGCTTCTAACTTTCGGCTTTATTTTGGTGAAGCGATTTGTTCTCAATAACATTATTGTGACGTCATACTGCCACGTTTTCCTTTGAATTTTTTGATTGAAACTTTTATTAGTAGATTCCACATATTCCGTACAATTGACCACTAAATGGTAACACACTGAATTAGTTTTTCAACTTGTTTATGTCGGGGTCCACGTTAATCGATTCATGAGCTCATTTCACTTGTAGACCAACGATCTTTACTGTTGATAAAGTAATAATGTGCTTTTGTTTTCTAGTTATACCACACTTCCGGTTAAAAACAACACACTTCCGGTTTAACCGTTCACCCAGGATGCACTGCGCATGTTTCTAACTTTCGGCTTTATTTTGGTGAAGCGATTGCTCTCAATAACATTATTGTGACGTCATTGTTGTGCCACGTGTAGATTTAAGCTCGTTTCACTTGTAGACCAACAATACTTTTTCATAAAGTAATAATGTGCTTTTATTTTCTAGTTATACCACACTTCCGGTTTAACCGGTGACCTCGGAAGCACTGCGCATGTTTCTAACTTTATTTTGGTGAAGCGATTTGTGCTCAATAACATTATTGTGACGTCATTATTGTGTACCTTTAAACGGTATCTTGGCGTACTTGAGCAGGTTCTGGTCCAGTTTGTCGTAGTCCACGTCCTCCTGGGCGGTGAAGGGGGTGGCGATGGGCGGGTAGATGCCGCTCAGGTCCAGCCGGGCGGACGCAGCAACTCCATGGTTCCGGCGGCTCCAGGTTCTGACCCAGTAAACCGTGCTGGTCCAGGTCTTAGATTTCAGCATGACGAAGGTTCTAGTCCGGACTGACTCAAACCAACCGGGCTGACCGGGACTTTGAGCGTTCTGGTTAAATATTGACGGAAGTTCTCATGGTTCTGTTTGACTTGTCCAATGTTTGACTTCTGTGACGTCATTGCTGCACCCACGTGACATGTCTTGTTCGGACCGAGCGCCCCCTTGTGGCACCTTGGACTACTGCAGCACAACCTTATACAAATAATATCTTTTATGTCTTAATTAAATATATATTTTATTACAATAAAAATATATTAGAATATATCTTATGTTATGATTAAATGTAATATAAATATATGACATAATATAAGTGTATCATAATATCTTATCAAATATGAATATATCTTATAATATAAATATATCAAATATATATTTTAATATAAACATGTAATATTTATATTACAATTAGAATGTATAGTATATATATAATATTACAATATAGACATAATATATATAATCTTCTGTTGTAATGGAATACATAAATAATATAATAAAAATGTATCATAATATCTTATAAAAAAAATATGTCTTATTTAAATATATTAGAAAAATATATGTTGTATCACAATAAAAATATATTAGAATATAACTTATAAATAGATCAATATATATTTTAGTATAAATGTTATATTTATATTAAAATTAAAATATATATGATATTACAATATATACATAGTATATATAATATTAGGTTATAATGGAATACATAAATAATATAATAAAAATGCATCATAATATCGTATAATAAAGTATGTCTTATAATATAAATATATGAGAATATTCCTTGTATTACAGTATAATTATATTCAAATATATCTCTCGATGTAGCTATATTATAAAATGCGTTATATTACCATATAAATACAACAAAATGTATATGTTGCAATAAAATATGCAGACATTAAACCTTTTATTACGAGACAAATTTTAGAATAAATCTGACATAATCATAAAAATATATTGTGACACAAATATATCATAATGTATAATGTGATCAACATTTGTTTAATCTATACTATAGTATATTTATATTATATATTTGATAATAAAACTACTTGATTTTATTATTACTTATTATAGATGCATTAGAATCTGTTTCTGATATCTAATATATTCAAATATATTTTTTCATTAAAAAGTGTCATTGTATGTTATATTATAATTATATTAGAATGTTCCTTATAACTAAATTCCTTATAATTATCTTAAAATAATCATAAAACATATTTTAATTATAATAAAAATACATCATAATATATTTTATATTATGATCAATATATTAATCATGTATATTATGTTGTGGTTATATTATTATATGTTGTATATAAAGGAGCTTTGCCGTGCCCTTGGGCAAGGCACTATAGTGCCACACACTGGTTGAAATGTAGTCATCATCATCATCATTTCTTTGTATTCCTTTCATGAAAATCCATATATACAAGCCATATACAGTTGACACTTTAATTTGTTTTTGTTTCTTATACATTTCCATGCTCAGAAAGGAGCAGATGGAAGAATACTGTTCTTATATTTATCTGCCCCCTTTTTAACACAACTTATTTTAGATGACTTTATCACTGTTCCAACTCCAACACACTTTTAATTTTCGATCAAAATCAAAAATTAGTTTGATATAATTCCAGTTGTCTCTTTTTGTAACTCTTTTTAAATTCAAACATATTCTTGCAACTTTTTAAGTCTAGAGAATTCCATTTCTTTCACACCAGCAACAGACACATCCGGAGATAATGGTTTCTATAATTACATTCATATAATTTACCTCACTTCACATTTAATGACTATACATTATTGATTATAATTATGACAACATTAGAAGTACTCATCTATATAGTCCTTCGCTTCATGCTGTGGTCGCCATGGAGACCACTTCGTCCCTATGGTAACATTTCCAAACAATTTGAGTAATCAATAGACAGACGTCATCAAGTCAGAAGCTCAGCAGGATTTGACGTTGCTGCCATCTTGTGGTGACTCCTGTGCATCACAGCTTCCACTCTATCGTCGTCATGCGTGTTAAAATCTATAAATAAGTCATTTGATGTGATTATTATTATTATTATTATTATTATTATTATATAATATCAGCTCGCGGTGTATAGTCACGACTCATTTAATTTCTTTCATGTCGACGAACGTCAGGAAAATGAGTCCGTTATTGCGCGACATGACCACATGTGCGTCATCGTGTGAATAAAATCGGCGTTTTCTGCGCAGCCAGTGACGTCACAGTGCAGCAGCGGCTCTCCTCCGCCGCATGGACCGGAAACCAGGCGGCGTCACGTGACCCAGACTGAGAGAGTCCCCCACCCCATCATGGATGGAGCCTCCGTCCTCCGCCTCGGCCTCTCCCTGCTGCTCCTGCTCCCCGGCCCGGGGCTCGCCCTGCTCGGCCTCCGTCCGGAGGAGACCGGCGCGGAGCTCTCGGTGCGGGGCGGCGTGCTCCGGGCCACGGAGGGCACGCGCTTCACGCTGCGCGTCTACTACTCCTCGTCCACCCCCGGCGGCCTCAACCGCACCGGCCGCGCCAACAACGCCGCGCCCTGGATCGCCTTCATCGAGGAGCCGGCGTCGGGGCGCCAGGGCCAGGCGCGGCCGCGCGGCAACAACGCGTGCGCGGACAAGAGCGCGCGGACGTCCGACATCGAGGTCCTGGGCTCCTTCAAGTCCGCGTCCAGCCAGAACTCGGTGTTAGTGGAGCTGCTGGCCAAGGAGCTGCGGCGCGGCGAGAGCGTCAAGTTCTACTCCGTGTGCGCGTTCGACGGCGCCAAGTGGGAGCACTACCGGACGCGCGACTTCTGGGTGGCGGTGGAGGAGCGCGCGGCGGCGCCGGAGCTCTGGCTGCAGGTGGCGGTGTCGGTGCTGCTCCTCGGCCTCTCGGCGCTCCTCAGCGGCCTCAACTTGAGCCTGCTGGCGCTGGACCCCGTGGAGCTGCAGGTGCTGCAGAACAGCGGCACGGACGCGGAGCAAAAACACGCGCGCGAAATCGAGTCCGTGCGCCGCCACGGGAACTACGCGCTGTGCACGCTGCTGCTCGGCACCGCGCTCATTAACGCCTCGCTGGCCGTGTGGACGTGCCGCGTCCTGGGCATGACCTGGCTGGCCACCGCCGCCTGCGCGCTCGGCGTCTTCTTCGTGGGCGAGATCCTGCCGCACGCGGTGGCGTCGCGCCACGGCCTGGCCATCGCGTCGCGCACCATCTGGGTGACGCGGCTGCTGATGGTGCTCTCCTTCCCGGTGTCCTACCCCGTCAGCAAGCTGCTCGACCTCCTCCTCCACCAGGAGATCTCCAACTTCTACACCCGCGAGAAGCTGCTGGAGATGCTGCGCGTCACCGACCCGTACCACGACCTGCTGAAGGAGGAGCTGAACATCATCCAGGGCGCGCTGGAGCTGCGCAGCAAGACGGTGGAGGACGTGCTGACGCCGCTGGGCGACTGCTTCATGCTGGCCGCCGACGTCCTGCTGGACTTCAACGCCATGACGGAGGTGATGGCCAGCGGCTACACGCGCATCCCCGTCTACCAGGGCGCGCGCTCCAACATCGTGGACATCCTCTTCGTCAAGGACCTGGCCTTCGTGGACCCGGACGACTGCACGCCGCTCAAGACCGTCACGCAGTTCTACCGCCACCCGCTGCACTGCGTCTTCAGCGACACCAAGCTGGACGCCATGCTGGAGGAGTTCAAGAAAGGTCAGCTTCGAACCCCGAACCCCCAACATCCATCACATGCTCGGCTTTGGCTAGCGATTAGCGCGCGAGCACACGCTCACACTGGCCACTTCATTAGGGACACGTAGGCAGAATGGACGGAAAATACCACAAAGTTTTAATGCAAAAATACTTGTGTACTATTTATACACGCAGTATAATAGTAGTATCATACGCAGTATATGCAGTACAATAGTAGTAATATTGTACACAGTATATGCAGTACAATAGTAGTATTATTGTACACAGTATATGCAGTAATATAGTAGTATCATACACACTATGTGCAGTACAATAGTAGTATTATTATACACAGTATATATGCAGTACAATAGTAGTATTATTGTACACAGTTTATGCAGTATAATAGTAGTATTATTGTACACAGTATATGCAATATAATACTAGTATCATACACACTATGTGCAGTACGAAAGCTGTAATATTGTACACACTATATGCAGTATAATAGCAGTAATATTGTACACAGTATATGCAGTATAATAGTAGTATCATACACAGTATATGCAGTACAATAGCAGTAATATTGTACACAGTATATGCAGTACAATAGCGGCTATATTGTACACAGTATATGCAGTATAATAGCAGTAATATTGTACACAGTATATGCAGTATAATAGTAGTATCATACACACTATATGCAGTACAATAGTAGTAATATTATACACAGTATATGCAGTACAATAGCAGTAATATTGTACACAGTATATGCAGTACAATAGTAGTAATATTATATACAGTATAGGCAGTATAATAGTAGTATCATACACAGGATATGCAGTACAATAGCATTAATATTGTACACAGTATATGCAGTACAATAGCGGCTATATTGTACACAGTATATGCAGTATAATAGCAGTAATATTGTACACAGTATATGCAGTACAATAGTAGTAATATTGTACACAGTATATGCAGTATTATAGTAGTATCATACACACTATATGCAGTACAATAGTAGTAATATTATACACAGTATATACAGCACAATAGCAGTAATATTGTACACAGTATATGCAGTACAATAGTAGTAGTATTGTACACAGTATATGCAGTATAATAGCAGTAATATTGTACACAGTATATGCAGTATAATAGTAGTATCATACACACTATGTGCAGTACAATAGCAGTAATATTGTACACAGTATATGCAGTATAATAGCAGTAATATTGTACACAGTATATGCAGTATTATAGTAGTATCAGACACACTATATGCAGTACAATAGTAGTAATATTATACACAGTATATACAGTACAATAGCAGTAATATTGTACACAGTATATGCAGTACAATAGTAGTAATATTGTACACAGTATATGCAGTACAATAGCAGTAATATTGTACACAGTACATGCAGTATTATAGTAGTATCATACACACTATATGCAGTACAATAGCAGTAATATTGTACACAGTATGTGCAGTACAATAGTAGTAGTATTGTACACAGTATATGCAGTATAATAGTAGTAATATTGTACACAGTATATGCAATATAATAGTAGTATCATACACACTATGTGCAGTACAAAAGCTATAATATTGTACACAGTACATGCAGTACAATAGTAGTAATATTATATACAGTATATGCAGTACAATAGTAGTATCATACACAGTATATGCAGTACAATAGCAGTAATATTATACACAGTATATGCAGTACAATAGCGGTTATATTGTACACAGTATGTGCAGTATAATAGCAGTAATATTGTTCACAGTATATGCAGTATAATAGTAGTAACATTGTACACAGTATATGCAATATAACAGTAGTATCATACACACTATGTGCAGTACAAAAGCTTTAATATTGTACACAGTACATGCAGTACAATAGTAGTAATATTATATACAGTATATGCAGTATAATAGTCGTATCATACACAGGATATGCAGTACAATAGCGGCTATATTGTACACAGTATATGCAGTATAATAGCAGTAATATTGTACACAGTATATGCAGTATAATAGTATATCATACACACTATGTGCAGTACAATAGCAGTAATATTGTACACAGTATATGCAGTACAATAGCAGTAATATTGTACACAGTATATGCAGTATAATAGCAGTAATATTGTACACAGTATATGCAGTATAATAGCAGTAATATTGTACACAGTATATGCAGTATAATAGCAGTAATATTGTACACAGTATATGCAGTATACTAGTAGTATCATACACAGTATATGCAGTACAATAGCAGTAATATTGTACACAGTATATGCAGTACAATAGTAGTAGTATTATACACAGTATATGCAGTACAATAGTAGTAGTATTACAATAGTAGTATTATACACAGTATATGCAGTGCAATAGTAGTAATATTGTACACAGTATATGCAGTATAATAGCAGTAATATTGTACACAGTATATGCAGTATAATAGCAGTAATATTGTACACAGTATATGCAGTATACTAGTAGTATCATACACAGTATATGCAGTACAATAGCAGTAATATTGTACACAGTATATGCAGTACAATAGTAGTAGTATTATACACAGTATATGCAGTACAATAGTAGTAGTATTACAATAGTAGTATTATTATACTCAGTATATGCAGTACAATAGTAGTATTATTACAATAGTAGTATTATAATACACAATATATGCAGTACAATAGTAGTAGTATTATACACAGTATATGCAGTACAATAGTAGTATTATTACAATAGTAGTAGTATTATACGCAGTATATGCAGTACAATAGTAGTATTATACACAATATATGCAGTACAATAGTAGTATTATTATACACAGTATATGCAGTACAATAGCAGTAATATTGTACACAGTATATGCAGTACAATAGTAGTAGTATTACAATAGTAGTATTATTATACACAGTATATGCAGTACAATAGTAGTATTATTACAATAGTAGTAGTATTATACACAGTATATGCAGTACAATAGTAGTATTCTTACAATAGTAGTATTATTATACACAGTATATGCAGTACAATAGTAGTATTATTACAATAGTAGTATTATTATACACAGTATATGCAGTACAATAGTAGTATTATTACAATAGTAGTATTATTATACACAGTATATGCAGTACAATAGTAGTATTATTACAATAGTAGTATTATTATACACAGTATATGCAGTACAATAGTAGTAGTATTACAATAGTAGTAGTATTATACACAGTATATGCAGTACAATAGTAGTATTATTACAATAGTAGTAGTATTATACACAGTATATGCAGTACAATAGTAGTATTATTACAATAGTAGTAGTATTATACACAGTATATGCAGTACAATAGTAGTAGTATTACAATAGTAGTAGTATTATACACAGTGTATGCAGTACAATAGTAGTATTATTACAATAGTAGTAGTATTATACACAGTATATGCAGTACAATAGTAGTATTATTACAATAGTAGTAGTATTATACACAGTATATGCAGTACAATAGTAGTAGTATTACAATAGTAGTAGTATTATACACAGTATATGCAGTACAATAGTAGTATTATTACAATAGTAGTAGTATCATACACAGTATATGCAGTACAATAGTAGTATTATTACAATAGTAGTAGTATCATACACAGTATATGCAGTACAATAGTAGTATTATTACAATAGTAGTAGTATTATACACAGTATATGCAGTACAATAGTAGTATTATTACAATAGTAGTAGTATTATACACAGTATATGCAGTACAATAGTAGTATTATTACAATAGTAGTAGTATCATACACAGTATATGCAGTACAATAGTAGTATTATTACAATAGTAGTAGTATTATACACAGTATATGCAGTACAATAGTAGTATTATTACAATAGTAGTATTATTATACACAGTACTATAAAGGCTTGCAGGTTACTGCAGTGTTGTGGGCGAGGAGGGGGCGGGGTGGTTTTCGACCAATCAGAGGCTGCGCTGCTGCTCCACTTCCTGCCTAGTCAGCACTTTGGAAGAAGCTGCATTGTGATGAAGATGCTGAGGATGAGGATGAGGAGGATGGAGATGTCACCTTGACGATAAGGAGGAGAGAGTGTGGTTGCCATGGCAACACCTCACCAATATGACATTGAAAAGAAAGTTACATTTAGTCACCATGTTGTCATCTTCAAAATATACTTTGTCATATTCTTCATGCTTCTCACACATCAACACTAAACTACTTCCTGTAGCTTTACTACTACTTCCTGTATCTTTACTACTGTTTCCTGTAGCTTTACTACTACTTCCTGTAGCTTTACTACTACTACTTCCTGTATCTTTACTACTACTTCCTGTAGCTTTACTACTACTTCCTGTAGCTTTACTACTACTTCCTGTATATTTACTACTATTTCCTGTAGCTTTACTACTATTTCCTGTAGCTTTACTACTACTTCCTATAGCTTTATTACTACTTCTTGTAGCTTTACTACTACTTCCTGTATCTTTACTACTACTTACTGTATCTTTACTACTACTTCCTGTATCTTTACTACTACTTCCTGTAGCTTTACTACTACTTCCTGTATCTTTACTACTGTTTCCTGTAGCTTTACTACTACTTCCTGTAGCTTTACTACTACTTCCTGTATCTTTACTACTACTTCCTGTAGCTTTACTACTACTTCCTGTATATTTACTACTATTTCCTGTAGCTTTACTACTATTTCCTGTAGCTTTACTACTACTTCCTATAGCTTTATTACTACTTCTTGTAGCTTTACTACTACTTCCTGTATCTTTACTACTACTTACTGTATCTTTACTACTACTTCTACTTCCTGTATCTTTACTACTACTTCCTGTATCTTTACTACTATTTCCTCTATCTTTACTACTGCTTACTGTATCTTTACTACTACTTCTACTTCCTGTATCTTTACTACTACTTCCTGTATCTTTACTACTACTTCCTGTATCTTTACTACTGCTTACTGTATCTTTACTACTACTTCTACTTCCTGTATCTTTACTACTACTTCCTGTATCTTTACTACTACTTCCTGTATCTTTACTACTGCTTACTGTATCTTTACTACTACTTCTACTTCCTGTATCTTTACTACTACTTCCTGTATCTTTACTTCTACTTCCTGTATCTTTACTACTACTTCCTGTATCTTTACTACTACTTCCTGTATCTTTACTACTGCTACCTGTAGCTTTACTACTGCTTCCTGTAGCTTTACTACTACTTCCTGTATCTTTACTACTACTTCCTGTATCTTTACTACTGCTTACTGTATCTTTACTATAGTACCTGTATCTTTACTACTACTTCCTGTATCTTTACTACTACTTCCTGTATCTTTACTTCTACTTCCTGTATCTTTACTACTACTTCCTGTATCTTTACTACTACTTCTACTTCCTGTATCTTTACTACTACTTCCTGTATCTTTACTACTACTTCCTGTATCTTTACTACTACTTCCTGTATCTTTACTACTGCTTCCTGTATCTTTACTACTGCTTACTGTATCTTTACTATAGTACCTGTATCTTTACTACTACTTCCTGTATCTTTACTACTACTTCCTGTATCTTTACTACTGCTACCTGTAGCTTTACTACTGCTTCCTGTAGCTTTACTACTACTTCCTGTATCTTTACTACTACTTCCTGTATCTTTACTACTGCTTACTGTATCTTTACTATAGTACCTGTATCTTTACTACTACTTCCTGTATCTTTACTACTACTTCTACTTCCTGTATCTTTACTACTACTTCCTGTATCTTTACTACTGCTTCCTGTAGCTTTACTACTACTTCTTGTAGCTTTACTACTACTTCCTGTATCTTTACTACTACTTCCTGTATCTTTACTACTACTTCCTGTAGCTTGACTACTACTTCCTGTAGCTTTACTACTGCTTACTGTATCTTTACTACTACTTCCTGTATCTTTACTACTGCTTACTGTATCTTTACTACTACTTCCTGTATCTTTACTACTACTTCCTGTATCTTTACTACTACTTCCTATAGCTTGACTACTACTTCCTGTAGCTTTACTACTACTTCCTGTATCTTTACTACTACTTCCTGTAGCTTTACTACTACTTCCTGTAGCTTTACTACTACTTCCTGTATCTTTACTACTACTTCCTGTATCTTTACTACTACTACTACTACCACCTGTATCTTTTTTATTACTTCCTGTTTCTTTACCACTACTTCCTGTAGCTTTACTACTACTACTGCTACCCGTATCTATACTACTACTTCCTGTATCTTTACTGCTACTTCCCATATCTTTACTACTACTTCCTGTATCTTTACTACTACTACGACCCGTATCTTTACTACTACTTCCTGTATCTATACTACTACTTCCTGTATCTTTACTACTACTTCCTGTAGATTTACTACTACAACTACTACTCGTATATTTACTACTACCTCCTATATATTTACTACTACTACTACTACTACTACTACTACCCATGTCTTTCCTACTACTTCCTGTATCTTTACTAATACTTCCTGTATATTTAATACTACTTACCGTTGTTGTCAGTCAGTCAGTAAGTTAGTTATCAATTAGTAAGTTATCAGTCAGTTGGTTAGTTATTAGTCAGTCAGTTAGTTAGTTAGTTATTAGTCAGTCAGGTAGTTATTTATTAGTCAGTTATTAGTCAGTTGTTGGTCAGTCAGTGAGTTATTTATTAGTCAGTGAGTTAGTTATTATTTAGTCAGTCAGTTGTCAGTCACTCAGTTAGTTATCAGTCAGTCAGTTATTAGTTGGTTATCAGTCAGTCAGTTATGCTGTTAGTTAGTCAATATTAGTCCGTTAGTTATTAGTCAATCAGTTATTAGTTGGTTATTAGTAAGTTATCAGTCAGTCAGTTATCAGTCAGTCAGTTATCAGTCAGTCAGTTAGTGACATAAGTAAAACATTTATTGTCAAATTGTGATGAAACATTGAGAGAGGAGATGTCATAAATGAGATGTGATGACATTTTGGGGATGATGCGGATGACATGTTGTGTTACTGTCTGACTGCACTCAACATGCTAACTCGAATAACTCTGCTAACTCTGCTTCTTTCTGCTTTGAGGAGCTGCTCTTTGATTGCTTTTCTACTTGGTAACTATTTTCTCTTCCTAGTTCTCTTCTTAGTTCTCTTCTTAGTATTTTTCTTAGTTTTCTTAGTTTTCTTTTTAGTTTTCTTCTTAGTTCTCTTCTTAGTTCTTTTCTTAGTTTTCTAGATATTTCTCATGTTAGTTCTCCTCTTAGTTCTTTTCTTAGTTGTGTTAGTTCTCTTCTTAGTTCTTTTCTAAGTTGTCTTGTTAGTTCTCTTCTTAGTTCTTTTGTTAGTTCTCTTCTTAGTTCTCTTGTTAGTTCACTTCTTAGGTATCTTGTTAGTTCTTTTCTTATTTCTATTGTTAGTTCTCATGTTAGTTATATTGTTAGTTCTCTTCTTAGTTATCTTGTTAGTTATCTTGTTAGTTCTCTTCTTATTTTTTTTGTTAGGTCTCTTGTTAGTTATCTGTTAGTTATCTTGTTAGTTTTCTTCTTGTTTCTCTGGTTAGTTCTCTTTTTAGTTCTCTTGTTAGTTTTCTTCTTAATTATTTTCTTAGTTCTCTTGTTAGTTCTCTTGTTAGTTCTCTTGTTAGTTCTCTTGTTAGCTATCTTCTTAGTTCTCTTGTAAGCTATCTTCTTGTTTATCTTGTTAGTTCTCTTGTTAGTTCTCTTCTTGGTTCTCTTCTTAGTTATCTTAATAGTTCTCTTCTTAGATTTCTTGTCAGTTTTCTTCTTATTTCTCTTGTTAGTTCCCTTCTTAGTTCTCTTGTTAGTTCTCCTCTTAGTTCTCTGTTAGTTATCTTGTTCTTTCTTATTTCTCTGGTTAGTTATCTTCTTAGTTCTCTTGTTAGTTTTCTTCTTAGTTGTCTTCTTAGTTATTTTGTTAGTTCACTTCTTAGTTATCTTGTTAGTTATCTTGTTAGTTCTCTTCTTAGTTCTCTTCTTAGTTCTCATCTTAGTTTTCTTGTTCTCTTGTTAGTTCTCTTCTTAGTTATTTTGTTAGTTCTCTTCTTAGTTCTGTTGT
>NC_084572.2:35181802-35226802 GCF_033978685.3 Nerophis lumbriciformis | reverse complement strand
CTTTTATTATCTTAATAATCATCTTTATCATCATAATAATGACTTTTATTATATTAATAATCATCTTTATCATCAGAATCATGACTTTTATTATCTTAATAATCATCTTTATCATCATAATAATGACTTTTATTATCTTAATAATCATCTTTATCACCATAATAATGACTTTTATTATCGTAATAATCATCTTTATCATCATAATAATGACTTATTATGTTAATAGTCATCATTATCATCATAATAATGACTTTTATTATGTTAATCATCATAATAATGACTTTTATTATGTTAATCATCATAATAATTACTTTTATTATCGTAATAATCATCTTAATCATCATAATAATGACTTTTATTATCTTAATCATCATCTTTATCATCATAATAATGACTTTTATTATCTTAATCATCATAATAATGACTTTTATTATCTTAATCATCATAATAATGACTTTTATTATCTTAATCATCATCATAATAATGACTTTTATTATAATAATCATCTATCATCATAGTGACTTTTATTATCTTAATCATCATCATAATAATGACATTTATTATAATCATCATCATCATAAAAATGACATTTATTATAATAATCATCTTTATCATCATAATGACTTTTATTATCTTAATCATCATAATAATGACTTTTATTATCTTAATCATCATCATAATAATGACATTTATCATAATAATCATCTTTATCATCATAATGATTTTTATTATCTTAATAATCATCTTTATCATCATAATAATGACTTTTATTATATTAATAATCATCTTTATCATCAGAATCATGACTTTTATTATCTTAATAATCATCTTTATCATCATAATAATGACTTTTATTATCTTAATAATCATCTTTATCATCATAATAATGACTTTTATTATGTTAATAATCATCATTATCATCATAATAATGACTTTTATTATGTTAATCATCATAATAATGACTTTTATTATCGTAATAATCATCTTAATCCTCATAATAATGACTTTTATTATCTTAATCATCATAATAATGACTTTTATTATCTTAATAATCATCTTTATCATAATAATGACTTTTATTGTCTTAATAATCATCTTTATCATCATAATAATGACTTTTATTATCTTAATCATCCTCTTAGCATAATAATAATGACTTTTATTATAATAATCATTTTATCATCTTAATAATGACTTATTATAATAATCATTTTATCATCATAATAATGACTTGTATTATAATAATAATCATCTTTATCATCACCTTTATCATAATAATAATTACTGTTATTATCTTAATCATCATCTTTATCATAATAATAATAATGACTTTTACTATAATAATCATCTTTATCATAATAATAATGACTTTTATTATAATAATCATCATCTTTATCATAATAATAATGACATGTATTATCACAATAATCATCTTTATTATAATAATAATAACTTTTTTTATAACAATCATCTTTATCATCATAATAAGGCCTTTTATTATAATAATAATCATCTTTATCATAATAATAATTGATTTTATTATGTTAATCATCATCATCATACATATTAATGACTTTTATTATAATAATCATCTTTATCATCATAGTAATGACTTGTATTATAATATTAATAATCTTTATCATCATATTAATGACTTTTATTATAATAATAATTATCATTATCATCATAATAATGACTTTTATTATAATACACATATCACACACTACTAATGACATTTATTATGGTAATAATCATCATTATCATAATAATAATGACTTTAATTATAATCGTCTTTATCATCATAATAATGACTTTTATTATAATAATAAATCTTCTTTATCATCATAGTAATGACTTTTATTATAATACACATATAACACACTAATAATGACTTTTAATATGGTAATAGTCATCTTTATTATAATAATAATGACTTTTATTATGTTAATCATCATCGTTATCATCATAATGACATATTATAATAATAATCTTTATCATCATAATAATGACTTTTATTATAATAATAATCATCTTTATCACAATAATGACTTTTATTATGTTAATCATCATCATTATCGTCATATCAATGACTTTTATTATAATAATAATATTTATCATCATAATAATGACTTTTATTATACTAATAATCATCATTATCATCATGGCTTTTATTATATTAATAATCATATTTATCATAATAATAATGACATTTATTATAATACACATATCACACACTAATAATGACATTTGTTATGGTAATCATCATCATTATCATCATATTAATGACTTTTATTATGTTAATCATCATCATCATTATCATCATAATAACTTTTATTATAATAATCATCATCTTTATCATCATGGCTTTTATTATATTAATAATCATATTTATCATAATAATAATTACATTTATTATAATACACATATCACACACTAATAATGACATTTGTTATGGTAATCATCATCATTATCATCATATTAATGACTTTTATTATGTTAATCATCATCATCATTATCATCATAATAACTTTTATTATAATAATCATCATCTTTATCATCATGGCTTTTATTATATTAATAATCATATTTATCATAATAATAATTACATTTATTATAATACACATATCACACACTAATAATGACATTTATTATGGTAATCATCATCATTATCATCATATTAATGACTTTTATTATAATAATAATATTTATCATCATAATAATGACTTTTATTATAATAATAATCACCATTATCATAAAAATAATGACTTTTATTATGTTAATCATCATCATCATTATCATCATAATGACTTTTATTATAATAATCATCATCTTTATCATCATGGCTTTTATTATATTAATAATCATATTTATCATAATAATAATGACATTTATTATGTTAATAATCATCGTTATCATACATTAATAATGACATGTATGTTAATAATCATCATCATAGTAATAATAATGACATTTATAATGTTAATAATCATCATCATAATTACATTTATTATGTTAATAATCATCAGTATCATAATAATAATGACGTTTATTATGTTAATAATCATCTTTATTATAATAATAATGAGATTTATTATGTTGATAATGATCATCATAATAATGAGATATATTTTGTTGATAATCATCATCATAATAATATAATTGTTATTGATTATTAAAATATAAATGATCATTTTGAAGGAAATAATTTGACATCAAGTGCGAACACCTTCATGAGGTTCATGCTAACACATTAGCCATGTTGATAGCTTGTCAGTGTCCAATCAAAGGTATTGATTATCAATTATTAAGAACTTTTAGGATCTTTCAAGTACAAAAGGTGTCAAAGTGACCTTTGATCTCTAGACTCCAGGTCGCCGTCTCGCAGCAATGCTCCTGATTGTGCTGAGTCGGCGTCGCACGGCGGCAGCGTGGTCCAACTGAACGGCGGCTCCAACGTCTACCTGCCCGACTACTCGGTCAGACAGCTGACACACCTGCAGGTCCTCAAGGTGACCAATCACACGCCGCCGGGCCACTAGGTCAGCAGTGCTGATTACCCACAATGCTCTCTGGCAGATCACCAGGAGCCACTACCAGAACGCCGTGACCGCCACCAGGATGGACACGTCGCCGCAGACGCCCGACGCTTGTCTCACCGAGGCCTCGCCGCCCGAGCGCGCCGCCACGTCCACGTGTGCCGCCGGCGCCACGCTGGCGCCCCCGCCCAGGGAGCTGGGCCGGCCCTCCTCGGCCAGAACGCGGGGACAGCAGTCGGCCGTCCCTCACGGCACCTCGCTGCTCAACGAGCGCAACCGCATCGTCCGTAAGTAGCGCCGCCGGGTGAACAGGAAGTGCGCTCGCTTTCTGACCTCGCGCGCCACTTCCTGCGCGACAGGAAGTAAGTCGGACGGCCAGAGGAGTCCCGGCGATTCCGTCTTCCTCGTGATGGACGAGATCCCGTACATCGGAGAGGACAGGCCCGACACGGACGACGGTAACCACGGCAACCACACTGACTGACCAAACAGCGGGTTTCCATGACGACAATATTTGTGTCCAGCAGTCACCTTTCTTTGTCCGGCAGACATGGCCGACGTTCCCATGGCAACCGACACTTCTCCTTTCATCAGCAGCATTTCTCTCAGCGCCTCAGAAGACACGCTGGGGAAGAAACTACTCCTCAAACTCAGTCTGTCTCACACACACACACACACACACACACACACACACACACACACACACACACACACACACACACACACACACACACGAAACATTTTTATACACACACACACAAATCATGAAACATTTTTATACACACACACACACACACACACACACACAAACATGAAACATTTTTATACACACACACACACACACTGTGAAACACACTATTGCCTTCTAGAGGAACAAGGTGGTACTGCATGACAAAATGGCCGTGTTATCATTATTATTATTTTTGTTCTTATTATTATGATTGTTATAAGTATTATTATAATTATTAATAATAAGTATTATCATTATTATTACGATCATCATTGTTGTTATTATTATTATCATTGTTATCATTATTATTTTGTTATTATGATTATTATTATAAGTATTATAATTATTAATAATAATAATTATTATTATTGTTATTAGCCCTGTGATGAGGTGGCGACTTGTCCAGGGTGTACCCCGCCTTCCGCCCGATTGTAGCTGAGATAGGCTCCAGCGCCCCCCGCGACCCCGAAGGGAATAAGCGGTAGAAAATGGATGGATGGATGGATTATTGCTATTATCATTATTATTTTGTTATTATTGTTATGATTGTTATAGGTATTATTATAATTAATATATATATTATTATTAATATTATGAATAATTATTATCATTATTATTACGATCATCATTGTTGTTACTATTATTATTATCATTGTTATCATTATCATTATTATTGTTCTTATTATTATTATCATCATTATTGTTCTTCTTATTATCATTTTTTATTATAATTATTGTTATTATTATAAGTATTATCATTATTCTTAATACTTATTGTTATTATTATTATTATTATTATCATATTATTTTTCTTATTATCATAAGTATTATAATTATTATTGATAATTGTTATTATTATGATTGTTATTAGTATTATTTTAATTATAACGATTATCATTATTATTATTATCATTGTTATCATTAGCATTCTTATTATTTTTCTTATTATCATCATTATTATTATTGTTCTTCTTATCATATTTTTTTATAATGATTGTTATTATAAGTATTATCATTATTATTAATAATAATCATCATTATTATTATTGTTATTATTATTATTATTATTGTTTTTGTTATTATTATGATTGTTATTATTACAAGTATTATTAATAATAATTATAATTTCTTAATGTTATCATTATTATTTTGTTATGATTGTTATAAGTATTATTATCATTATTATTACGATCATCATTGTTGTTACTATTATTATCATTATTATTATTATTATTATCATCATTATTATTGTTCTTATTATTATTATCATAATTTTGTATTATAATTATTGTTATTATTATAAGTATTATAATTATTATTAATAATAATAATTATTGTTATTGTTATCATCATTATTACTATCATCATTGTTGTTATTATCATCATTATTATTATTATCGTTATTATTTTTATTATAATTAATATTGTTGTTATCATTATTATGATTGTCATTATTATAAGTATTATTATAATGAGCCTGCCCAGTGGCCTAGTGGTTAGAGTGTCCGCCCTGAGATTGGTTGGTCGTGAGTTCAAACCCCGGCCGATGGGACCCATTACCTCGCTGCTTGGCACTCTGCATCAAGGGTCGGAATTGGGGGTTAAATCACCAAAATAATTCCTGAGCGTGGCCACTGCTGCTGCTCACTGCTCCCCTCACCTCCCAGGGGGTGAACAAGGGGATGGGTCAAATGCAGAGAATAATTTTTTTATTAATAATTATTATCATCATTATCATTATTGTTGTTGTTATTATTATTATTATCATTATTGTTATTATTATAATTGTGTTTGAAGGTGCATCACATGACATACAAACATGTCCTTTCAGGTCACAAGAAGAGACAAAAGTCGCGTGAAGGCGACAAGACACCAGAAGAGAAGACGGATGGAGTTCCCACTTAGCGCCAACATGTTTTATGTGACATCGTCCTGCAGGGGGCGACGGTGTACACCCGCAAAGACAGTTTTATACGCCAAAACTGAGCTTTTATTTTGAAAGACGTCTTCATTTATGCTGCTTGCTAGTTTCATACTTCAATGCTGTAAAATCTGTGCAATAAAAGACAACATGAGCAATCCTGAGTCCAGTGAGTGATTGTCATGAGCGTCCCTGCCACTAGGGGGCGCAGTCAACGTCACAGTCAACAAAGTAAGATCCTGTCTTACCAGCTAGCACTAGCTTGCAGCGTGAGATGGTGATAACTTTTGTTTTCCCAAGCATGAATGTGAAGAAGTGGATGATAGTCGTCGAATTAAAGACATACATCATCAAAAAGATGACTTGGTGAAACAGTTGGCTAGTCTGCAACACACTGATGCATACGACAAATATCTTGACATGCATCCATGAAAGCTGCTGATGGTGTGTTTGACGGAAAAGCAGTAAATACCATCTTATGTATCCATGAAAACACGGAGAAGCTGCTGATGGTGTGTTTGACGTTAAAGCAGTACTCTCCAAGGCAAATACAGTGCATTATTATTACATTACTTCATACAACTACTGTACTTGTTTGTACTACTTTCTATTGTATTGTTATACATTATGTAAAAGTTTGTTCTTATTTGTAAAAATCATCTTACATTTTTTGGGGGCCAAGCACTGATTCGATTGATTAAAAAAAACAAAAACAAAAAAAAAACCATATATATATATATATATATATATATATATATATATATATACACACACACACACATATATGCATACATATACACATATATATGTACACATGCATACATACACATATTGACATACATATATATGTATATATATATACACACATATATGCATACATATACACATAATGTACATATATGCATGTAAACATGCATATATATACAAATACATACATGTATATACATGTATATATATATACACATGTACATATGTATACAAATATGTATACACATGTAAATATGTATACATATATACACATAGATATACATATATACATACATATAGACATATATATATATATATATATATATATATATATATATATACATATATTACTTACTTGCTTATAGTTGTCCATCGATTCGATGATGACCATCTTCTTTTATTTATGGGTCTGCTGATGTTTGAAAAGTCCGATCCTGGATCTGAGGTCGGAGACTCAGGTAAAGAAGATACCTGCGCAATGATGGTTTTTAGAGTGGCATGAGGGGTGCGCTTTTCCCAACGCCACTACCTTGATTGTAAGAAGATCGCTCCAGTGGCAAGGGAGACCCTAGACGACCGGCATCTTCTTACAACTGCAGGAAGCTGCCGGAATCCAGGTTTTTGGGAAACCGCCTCAAAGCTTGCCGCCACCAGCTTGCTTTTCTGTCAGGGTGTGCTCCCTTAGCCTTCGCCCGCTTTTACAGCCATTGTGGTGCTTCTCACTGCTACCATCTTCTGCCTGCTCCACCGTTGAGGTCTTCGGGATCACTCTTAGTCTGGACTCTACCCTTTGACCTGTTCGGCTTGGGTAACCCTGCCAGGAGTACAAGACTCCAGCCGACATAGCTCTAGGGGTCATGGAGACGCGCAAAGTGCCCCACCACGATAAGGTGGTGATCCCGTCGGGGCACACATATATATATATATATATATACACACACACACATATATGCATACATATACACATGTACACATTCAATAAACAATAAACAAACACATGCATATATATACACATACATACATATATGTATACACATGTATATATGTAAACTTATACATGTACATACATGTACATATGTATACAAATATATATATATATATATATATATATATATATACATATATACACATATATATACATATATACACATATATATATATATATATATATATATATATATATATATATATATATATATACATATATACACATATATATATACAGTGGGGCAAAAAAGTATTTAGTCAGCCACCGATTGTGCAAGTTCTCCCACTTAAAATGATGACAGAGGTCTGTAATTTTCATCATAGGTACACTTCAACTGTGAGAGACAGAATGTGAAAAAAAAAATCCAGGAATTCACATTGTAGGAATTTTAAAGAATCTATTTGAAAATTATGGTGGAAAATAAGTATTTGCTCACTTCAAACAAGGAAGATCTTTGGCTCTCACAGACCTGTAACTTCTTCTTTAAGAAGCTCTTCTGTCCTCCACTCGTTACCTGTATTAATGGCACCTGTTTGAACTTGTTATCTGTATAAAAGACACCTGTCCACAGCCTCAAACAGTCAGACTCCAAACTCCACTATGGCCAAGACCAAAGAGCTGTCGAAGGACACCAGGAAAAGAATTGTAGACCTGCACCAGACTGTGAAGAGTGAATCTACAATAGGCAAGCAGCTTGGTGTGAAAAAATCAACTGTGGGAGCAATTATTAGAAAATGGAAGACATACAAGACCGCTGATAATCTCCCTCGATCTGGGGCTCCACGTAAGATCTCATCCCGTGGGGTCAAAATGATCATGAGAACGGTGAGCAAAAATCCCAGAACCACACGGGGGGACCTGGTGAATGACCTGCAGAGAGCTGGGACCAAAGTAACAAAAGTTACCATCAGTAACACACTACGCGGACAGGGAATCAAATCCTGCAGTGCCAGACGTGTCCCCCTGCTTAAGCCAGTGCATGTCCAGGCCCGTCTGAAGTTTGCCAGAGAGTACATGGATGATACAGCAGAGGATTGGGAGAATGTCATGTGGTCAGATGAAACCAAAATACAACTTTTTGGTATAAACTCAACTCGTCCTGTTTGGAGGAAGAAGAATACTGAGTTGCATCCCAAGAACACCACACCTACTGTGAAGCATGGGGGTGGAAACATCATGCTTTGGGACTGTTTTTCTGCTAAGGGGACAGGCCGACTGATCCGTGTTAAGGAAAGAATGAATGGGGCCATGTATCGTGAGATTTAGAGCCAAAACCTCCTTCCATCAGTGAGAGCTTTGAAGATGAAACGTGGCTGGGTCTTCCAGCATGACAATGATCCCAAACACACCGCCCGAGCAACGAAGGAGTGGCTCCGTAAGAAGCATTTGAAAGTCCTGGAGTGGCCTCGCCAGTCTCCAGACCTCAACCCCATAGAAAATCTGTGGAGGGAGTTGAAAGTCTGTGTTGCTCGGCGACAGCCCCAAAACATCACTGCTCTCGAGAAGATCTGCATGGAGGAATGGGCCAAAATACCAGCTACTGTGTGTGCAAACCTGGTAAAGACCTATAGTAATCGTTTGACCTCTGTTATTGCCAACAAAGGTTATATTACAAAGTATTGCGTTGAATTTTTGTTATTGACCAAATACTTATTTTCCACCATAATTTACAAATAAATTCTTTAAAATTCTTACAATGTGAATTCCTGGATTTTTTTTCACATTCTGTCTCTCACAGT
Source organism: Nerophis lumbriciformis (assembly GCF_033978685.3). Classification (NCBI taxonomy): domain Eukaryota; kingdom Metazoa; phylum Chordata; class Actinopteri; order Syngnathiformes; family Syngnathidae; genus Nerophis; species Nerophis lumbriciformis. The sequence continues at coordinate 35,217,141 of NC_084572.2, read as the reverse complement.
TGAAGTGTACCTATGATGAAAATTACAGACCTCTGTCATCATTTTCAGTGGGAGAACTTGCACAATTGGTGGCTGACTAAATACTTTTTTGCCCCACTGTATATATATATACATATATACACATATATATATATATATATATATGCAGTGTTGGGACTAACGCGTTACAAAGTAACGCGTTACTGTAACGCCGTTAGTTTCGGCGGTAACTAGTAATCTAACGCGTTATTTTTTTTTATTCAGTAATTTAGTTACCGTTACTACATGATGCGTTACTGCGTTATTTTACGTTACTTTTGATGTAGTATCGGCTAGAAACAAAAGCGCTGCGGTGTCGTTCTTCTGAATCTTCCTCTGTCACAAGCCGGAGAGAAGAAAAGAGGCGCGGTCTATGTGTGTGTGGGTGTGGGTGTGGGGAGGGGTGTGATACGCGGTTTGATATAGGAAACAAACAAAAAAAAAGTTGTTGTCACGTTCAGTCCACACACAGCGTGGTCATGGCGAGCGGCGTAACGGAGGAGCTTGAACGCCCCCGCCATTGAATCGGTGTGTTTATAGGTGCAGACTCGGTTGTGCAAAACGAGGGTTTTAAACACATGCTGAACGTGCTTGAACCACGTTACGACATCCCGTCGCGCACCCACTTCAGCGATAAGATTGTGCCAGATCTTTATGAGCAGGAGAAGAAAAAAGTTGTGGATGAACTATCCCGAGCATCATCTGTTGCGCTCATGACAGACGGGTGGACGTCCAGCGGAACTATAAGCGCTCACTTCATCACAGCAGACTGGGAGATGAGAAGACACGCCCCCTCTACGAGAGTCACCTTGCGCAGGTGCTGACACAAGCAGTGGAGGAATGGAAGATAAAGATATCCCAGTCACACGTGATAATGCCAAAAATCTAATAATTACAGAGAATGAGGCAGGACTGGGACCACAGATAGGTGCTTTGCACATGTAGTGAATTTGGCATCACAGAAGGGAATCTCAGTCAATAGGATGGAACGCCTCTTTGGGAGGATCAGGAAGGTTTCTTACTTCCACCCAAGCACAACAGCTGCTCATGTGCTTAAGACAAAGCAAGAAATGCTAAAGCTGCCTGCTCATACATGATGTCCCATCGAGGTGGAACTCCACTTATGATATGTTGGAGCAGCAGGCAGCTATATACTCTGCATTGACCCACAACACCCTGAAGACAAATGTCACCCTGTCTGATGATGATGTGAGAGTGGCAGATGAGGTCCTCCAGGTGCTTAAATCCCTCAAAAGTGTTCCATCTCTACTGAGCACTGAAACTTCACCATCTGTGTCAATGATCCTGCCACTGAAAACAAGGATTCTACAATCCATGGCTCCAAGTGTGGAAGACAGCAGCATCACTCCAGATGTCAGGCTTTATTTCACTACCTATGTTTCAAGGAAGATGATGTTTCTTCTTATGTTGCACTTAAACTTGTTTTTTATTCATGGTCATTGGTCCAAGTTTAAAGAAAGGAGGAATGCCTTTTTATGTTGCACTGTTTTTCATTCATTATGTTAAAAGGAAAATAAAAATGTATGTCAAGTTGATCAACAGATTGTATTATTCTCCAGTGCAATAACAGTACTGAAATGAAGGCAAAAAGGGCATTAATGGGAGCTTTAAAAAAAAAAGAAGAAAAAAAGAAGTAACTAAATAGTTACTTTTCACAGTAACGCATTACTTTTTGGTGTAAGTAACTGAGTTAGTAACTGAGTTACTTTTGAAATAAAGTAACTAGTAACTGTAACTAGTTACTGGTTTTCAGTAACTAACCCAACACTGTATATATGTATATATATATATATATATATACACATACACACACACATATAAATATATTTACAAACATGTATACAAATACATATATAGACATTAGGGTAGCCCCGATACCAATATTGTGGTACAGTTACCAAAAAATGTCAGCTTTTTCCTCATTGAGATTTTTTGCTTTTTTCCTTCTGGTCTCACTTAGAGCACAGTTGTAACTTCCTGCCACTAAACCTGCAGAAATTTTTTTTTTTTTCAGTTTCTCTATGTTTACATGTATTCATCCTCTGCTTAAAAGACGAAACCTCGATTTAGACTTATTGTTAAGTTACCGGCTGATGTCGCACCTCCCCTTTATCTCTAAAATCCTTCAAGAAAATGTTGTTGCATAGCAGCTTAATGAGTACTTTGCACTATTTTCTTACACTTTATGAAGCATTTCTTTCATATTCATTATTTCTAAGAGCTTATTGATAAATGTTCAATGTGATATTAATATTTTGTTTACAGTCTTTTCCATGCTTGTGTTGACATTTCCTTTCTGCCTTGATGGCTGAGGGATTACACATTACTTTTAAAATATGTAAAATAAAAAAAAACATACATATAAAAATAATACATATAAAATGAAGAAATGCACAAATAAAATAAATGTAATAATCAAGATTAATACATAAATAAAAATAAAATAAAGATTAATACAAAATATAACATTTAAAATCTATATAAAAATATGCAAAAAAATTCAAATAAAGATTATTATAATATATATGTAAATATAAAATAAAATATAAACATATATCAAAATGTTCACATTTAATATTTTTTTCTCCTACTCCCTAATTTCCATACTGATCTTTAACGACCGACATAAAACGCTGATACCGTGATACAGTCTCCAGCCGTATCGCCCTGCCCGAACACAACCTTGTTGTCGTTGGGAAATAACTCCAAGCATGACACCGCAGAACAATAAATCATTTCCACCAAACATTTTCATGAAAGAGAAGACATTTTGTTGCACTCTTACGGTTTTATTTGTCCGTTTAACAAGCAAAAGGAATATGAATATGTTATAGTTACAGTATGGGGACACCTAATATTTGCAATGTTACATACTGTAGAGTTCAAGCAGTGCTGACACCTCTGAAAGAACGTTTGAAAGAGCGAAGAACGCCTGAAAGAACGCTCAGACGAGCAAAGAACGCCTGAAAGAGCATTCAAACAAGCAAAGAACGCCCGAAAAAAACGTTCGGACGAGCAAAGAACGCTTGAAAGAACATTCAGACGAGCAAAGAACGCCTGACAGATAGTTCAGACGAACAAAGAACGCCTGAAAAAACGTTCAGACAAGCGAAGAACACCTGAAAGAACGTTCAGACAAGAGATGAACTCCTGAAAGAATGTTTGGACAAGCAAAGAACGCCTGAAAGTAAGTTCAGACGAGTGAAGAACGCCTGAGAGAACGTTCAGACAAGAGAAGAACTCCTGAAAGAACGTTCGGACAAGCAAAGAACGCCTGAAAGAACGTTCGGACTAGCAAAGAACGCCTGAAAGAACGTTCAGACGAGTGAAAAACGCCTGAAAGAACGTTCAGATGAGCGATGAACGCCTGAGAGAACGTTCAGACGAGAGAAGAACGCCTGAGAGAACGTTCAGACAAGAGAAGAACTCCTGAAAGAACGTTCGGACAAGCAAAGAACGCCTGAAAGAACGTTCGGACTAGCAAAGAACGCCTGAAAGAACATTCAGACGAGTGAAAAACGCCTGAAAGAACGTTCAGATGAGCGATGAACGCCTGAGAGAACGTTCAGACGAGAGAGGAACGCCTGAGAGAACGTTCAGACGAGCTAAGAACGCCTGAAAGAACGTTCAGACGAGCTAAGAACGCCTGAAAGAACGTTCAGACGAGTGAAAAACGCCTGAAAGAACGTTCAGACGAGCGAAGAACGCCTGAAAGAACGTTCAGACAAGCGAAGAACGCCTGAAAGAACGTTCAGACGAGCGAAGAACGCCTGAGAGAACGTTCAGACAAGAGAAGAAGTCCTGAAAGAACGTTCGGACAAGCAAAGAACGCCTGAAAGAACATTCAGTTGAGCGAAGAACGCCTGAAAGAACGTTCAGACGAGAGAAGAACTCCTGAAAGAACGTTCGGACTAGCAAAGAACGTTTGAAAGAACGTTCAGACGAGCGAAGAACGCCTGAAAGAACGTTCGGACGAGAGAAGAACTCCTGAAAGAACGTTCGGACTAGCAAAGAACGTTTGAAAGAACGTTCAGACGAGTGAAAAACGCCTGAAAGAACGTTCAGACAAGCGAAGAACGCCAGAAAGAACGATTTAGATGAGCGAAGAACGCCTGAAAGAACGTTCAGACGAGCGATGAACGCCTGAGAGAACGTTCAGACGAGCTAAGAACGCCTGAAAGAACGTTCAGACGAGCTAAGAACGCCTGAAAGTACGTTCAGACGAGCGAAGAACGCCTGAGAGAACGTTCAGACGAGAGAAGAACTCCTGAAAGAACGTTCGGACTAGCAAAGAACGTTTGAAAGAACGTTCAGACGAGCGAAGAGCGCCTGAAAGAACGTTCGGACGAGCGAAGAACTCCTGAAAGAACGTTCGGACGAGCGAAGAACGCCTGAAAGAACGTTCGGACGAGCAAAGAACGCCTGAAAGAACGTTCAGACAAGCGAAGAACGCCTGAAAGAACGTTCGGACGAGCGAAGAACGCCTGAAAGAACGTTCAGACGAGCGAACAACGCCTGAGAGAACGTTCAGACGAGAGAAGAACTCCTGAAAGAACGTTCGGACTAGCAAAGAACGTTTGAAAGAACGTTCAGACGAGTGAAAAACGCCTGAAAGAACGTTCAGACAAGCGAAGAACGCCTGCAAGAACGTTCAGTAAAGCTGCTGGAGTGTCTGTGAGGATGTGAGACAGCATTTGATCATATTTCAGTGTATTTGGGTCCAGTGGGTGACAGACACTTTGAGAAGGTACAGTGGAGGTTGCCATGACGACAGCTACAAAGGAGGTGAGGACGGTACTGGCCTGACGTCACACGAAGCGCCGCCTGGAAGAGCTCCCGTTGGCCGCTTAGAGGCCCGGGTGGGCGGGGCTGGAGGGGGCGTGGCCTTCTACTGGACCTGGGTGACGGCGTCGTGGATGGACTGGGCCACGTAGTCGATGTTCTTGGAGGTGAGGCCGCACATGTTGATGCGCCCGCTCGCCATCAAGTAGACGTGCTTCTCCTTGATCATGAACTTCACCTGATTGGCTGTGGAACAACAATGGACAATTACAGTGTGTGTGTGTGTGCGTGTGTGTGTGTGTGTGTGCGTGCGTACGGTTGAGTCCGGTGAAGCTGAACATGCCAATCTGCTGGGTGATGTGGTCCCAGGTCCCCGGGGTGCCGAGAGCCTGCAGCTTGGACTTGAGCTGGTCCCTCATGAGGAGCACCCGGTCGGCCATGGTCTTCACGTTGGACTTCCTGTCGCCGCGACATCGCAGAGGTCAGGACAGGAGAAGCGCGGCGAGGCGCGTGATGTGACGTGACGTGACGGGACGGGACGTACCATTCCGCGAAGAGCTCGGGGCAGTTGAGGGTCTTGCTGACGATGCGCGCCCCCTGTGAGGGCGGGTTGGACCAGGTGGTCCTGACGATCTTCTCCATCTGGGACAGGATGCGAGACAGATTGTCGCCATCGCGCGCCACCACTGTCAGGTTGCCCACCCTCTCGTCTGTGGAGGAGACACATTCTTAATGTGGCTGCTCACCTTCTACTCTACGTGTACTCTGCGTGTACTCTATGTGTACTCTACATGTACTCACTGTACAGCCCAAAGTTCTTGGAGAAGGACTGAGCCACAAAGAGCTCAAAGCCCTCAGACACAAAGTAGCGGATGGCCCAGGCGTCTTTTTCCAGGGAGCCTGAGGCGAAGCCCTGGTAGGCGGAGTCAAAGAAGGTGAAGAGATTCCTCCTCTGGAAACGAGAAGGAGGAGGAGAAGGAAGAGTGGAGGGATGAGAAGAAAAAGAGGACCGAGAGAAGAGAGAAAGAGAAGAAAGGAAAGAGGAGACGGAAAAGGGAAAAATGAGGAGAAGAAAGAAAAGAAGAAGAAAAAAGGACCAAAGAAAGAACAAAAGGAGAAGAAAGAAGAAAAAAAGATGAGAAGAAAGATGAGAAGAATGTCAAGAACAAATAAAGAAAAGGTGGAGAAGAAGAAGGACGAGAAAGAGAAGAAAAAGGAGACAAAAGACAAGAAAAAGGAGGAAAAGGTGGAGAAGAAAGAGAAGAAGGGAAAAAAAGGAACAAAGACAGAAGAAAACAAAGAGGAAAAGGAGAAAAATGAAGAAGAAAAAGGAACAGAAGAAAAAGAAAAAACATGAGAAGGAGGAGAAGAAAGACAAGAACAAAGGGGAACATGTGGAGAAGGAGGAGAGAGAGAAAAAAAGGAGAAAAAAAGACAAGAAAAAGGAGGAAAAAATGGAGAAGAAGAAAGAAAAGAAGAAAAAAAGGAACAAAGACAGAAGAAAACAAAGAAGAAAAAAGGAAAAGGAGAAAAATTTAAAAAGAAAAAGGAATAAAAGAAAAAGAAAAAGGAGAAGAAAGAAGAAAAAGCATGAGATGGACAAGAAAAAAGGGGAAAATGTGGAGAAGAAGGAGGAGAGAAGTAAAGGGGAGAGAGAGAAGAAAAAGGAGAAGAAAGACAAGAAAAGGAGGAAAAGATGGAGGAGAAGAAAGAGAAAAAGAAAAAAGGAAAAGGAGAAAAAAGGAAAAGGAGAAAAATTAAGAAGAAAAAGGAATAGAAGAAAAAGAAAAAGAAGAAAGAAGAAAAAACATGAGGAGCAGGAGAAGAAAGACAAGAAAAAAGGGGAAATGTGGAGAAGAAGGAGGAGAAGTAAAAGGGAGAGAGAAGAAAAAGGAAAAGAAAGAAGAAAAAGCATGAGAAGGAGAAGAAATACAAGAAAAAAGGGGAAATGTGAAGGAGGAGAGAAGTAGAAAGGAGAGAAAATAAAAAGGAGAAGAAAGACAAGAAAAAGGAGGAAAATATGGAGGAGAAGAAAGAGAAGAAGAAAAAGGAACAAAGACAGACGAAAACAAAGAAGAAAAAGGGGAAAGGAGGAAAAATTAAGAAGAAAAAGAAAAAGGAGAAGAAAGAAGAAAAAGCATGAGAAGGAGAAGAAAGACAAGAAAAAAGGGGGAAATGCAGAGAAGGAGGAGAGAAGTAAAAGGGAGAGAGAAGAAAAAGGAGAAGAAAGACAAGAAAAAGTAGGAAAAGATGGAGGAGAAGAAAGAGAAGAAGAAAAATAAGGAACAAAGACAGAAGAAAACAAAGAAGAAAAATTAAGAAGAAAAAGGAAAAGAAGAACAAGAAAAAGAAAAAGGAGAAGAAAGAAGAAAAAGCATGAGGAGGAGAAGATATACAAGAAAAAAGGGGGAAATGTGGAGAAGTAAAAAGGAGAGAGAGAAGAAAAGGAAGAAGAAAGAGAAAAAAAAGCATGGGAAGAACGATGAGAAGAAAGACAAGACAAAATAAAGAAAATGTGTAGCAGAAGAAGGAGGAGAAAGAGAAAAAAAGGGGGGAAAGATGGAGAAGGAGAAGAAAAAAGGAACGAAGACAGAAGAAAAGAAAGACAAAAAAGGAGAAGAAAGAGAAGAAAAAGCATGACAAGAAAGATGAGAAGAAAGACAAGACAAAAAGAAGGGAAAAGGGTGGGGGAGGCAAAAGAAAAGAAGAAAAGGAGAAAAATGAAGAAAAACAGAAAATGAGAAGAAAGAGAAGAAAGAAAGAAAAGCATGAGAAGGAGGAGAAGAAAGACAAGAAAAAAAGGGAAAATATGGAGAAGAAGGAGAACAAAGAGAAGAAAAAGGGAGGAAAATATGGAGAAGGAGAAGAAAGAGAAGAAAAAGAAAAAAGGAAAGAAGAAAAGAAAGAAGTAAAAAGGAGAAGGAGAAGAAAGAATTAGAACTAGATGTCAGACAAGATGTCATCAAACATGAAGTGAAGTCACCTTGATGATGTTTGCTACTTGCTTCCACTCAGCAGGACTAGGATCTGTTCCAGTGGGGTTGTGAGCACAAGCATGGAGAACAAAGATGGAACCTTCTGGAGCTTTCTGTTCAAACACAACAACATCATCATCATTGACAACAACATCATCATCATTGACAACAACAACAACATCATTGACAACAACAACAACAACATTGACAACAACATCATCATCATTGACAACATCATCACCATTGACAACAACATCATCATCATTGACAACAACAACAACATCATTGACAACAACAACAACAACATTGACAACAACAACAACAACAACATTGACAACAACATCAACATCATTGACAACAACATCAACATCATTGACAACATCAACATCATTGACAACAACAACATTGACAACATCAACATCATTGACAACAACATCAACATCATTGACAACAACAACATTGACAACATCAACATAATTGACAACAACAACATTGACAATATCAACATCATTGACAACCACAACAACATCAACATCATTGACAACAACAACATTGACAACAACATCAACATCATTGACAACATCAACATCATTGACAACAACAACATTGACAACAACATCAACATCATTGACAACAACATCAACATCATTGACAACAACATCAACATCATTGACAACAACAACATTGACAACATCAACATCATTGACAACATCAACATCATTGACAACATCAACATCATTGACAACAACAACATTGACAACATCAACATCATTGACAACAACAACATTGACAACAACAACATTGACAATATCAACATCCTTGACAACAACAACGACAACAACATCATTGACAACAACATCAACATCATTGACAACATCATTGACAACATCAACATCATTGACAACAACAACATTGACAACATCATCAACATCATTGACAACATCAACATCATTGACAACAACATCAACATTGACAACATCAACATCATTGACAACAACAACATCATTGACAACAACAATGACAACAACATCAACATCAATGACAACAACAACAACATTGACAACATCAACATCATTGACAACAACATCAACATCATTGACAACAACAACATTGACAACAACATCAACATCATTGACAACAACATTGACAACATCAACATCATTGGCAACAACAACACCATTGACAACAACATCAACATCATTGACAACATCAACATCATTGACATCAACATCATTGACAACAACAACATTGACAACATCAACATCATTGACAACAACAACAACATTGACAACAACATCAACATCATTGACAACAACAACATTGACAACAACATCAACATCATTGACAACAACATCAACATCATTGACAACAACAACATTGACAACATCAACATCATTGACAACAACAACAACATTGACAACAACATCAACATCATTGGCAACAACAACATTGACAACAACATCAACATCATTGACAACAACATTGACAACAACATCAACATCAATGACAACAACAACAACATTGACAACATCAACATCATTGACAACAACAACAACATTGACAACAACATCAACATCAATGACAACAACAACATTGACAACATCAACATCATTGACAACAACATCAACATCATTGACAACAACAACATTGACAACAACATCAACATCGACAACATTGACAACATCAACATCATTGACAACAACAACACCATTGACAACATCAACATCATTGACAACAACAACACCATTGACAACATCAACATCATTGACAACATCAACATCATTGACATCAACATCATTGACAACAACAACAACATTGACAACATCAACATCATTGACAACAACATTGACAACAACATCAACATCATTGACAACAACAACATTGACAACATCAACATCATTGACAACAACAACATTGACAACATCAACATCATTGACAACAACAACAACATTGACAACAACATCAACATCATTGACAACAACACCATTGACAACATCAACATCATTGACAACATCAACATAATTGACAACAACAACATTGACAACAACATCAACATCATTGACAACATCAACATCATTGACAACAACAACATCAACATCATTGACAACAACATTGACAACAACATCAACATCATTGACAACAACATCAACATCATTGACAACAACATCAACATCATTGACAACACCACAACAACGACACCAACATCATTGACAACACCACAACAACGACACCAACATCAACATCATTGACAACAACAACAACAACATTGACAACATGAACAGAGCCATGAATCACATGTGGTGTGCCTCAGGGATCAATGTTAGGTACTTTTTTTTTTTAATATTGACACTTGGCAGTCATCATATAGATTATTGTAATACATGTTTTATTACAAGGCATATAGATTATTGTTATGTATGTTTTATTACAAGTCATATAGATTATTGTAATACATGTTTTTGTTACAAGTCATATAGATTATTGTAATACATGTTTTTATTACAAGTCATATAGATTATTGTTATGTATGTTTTATTACAAGTCATATAGATTATTGTAATGTTTTTATTACAAGTCACATAGATTATTGTAATGTTTTTATTACAAGTCATATAGATTATTGTAATGTTTTTATTACAAGTCACATAGATTATTGTAATGTTTTTATTACAAGTCACATAGATTATTGTAATGTTTTTATTACAAGTCATATACAAACCCCAAACCCAGTGAAGTTGTCATGTTGTGTAAACGGTAAATAAAAACAGAATACAATGATTTGCAAATCCTTTTCAACTTTGTTATTTTTTGCAAATATTAGCTCATTTGGAATTTGATGTTTGCAACATGTTTCCAAAAAGCTGGCACAAGTGGCAAAAAAGACTGATAAAGTTGAGGAATGCTCGTCAAACACTTATTTGGAACATCCCACAGGTGAACAGGCTAATTGGGAACAGGTGGGTGCCATGATTGGGTATAAAAGCAGTTTCCATGAAATGCTCAGTCGGTCACAAACAAGGACGGGGCGAGGGTCACCACTTTGCCTGAGCAAATTGTCTAAGAACGACATTTCTCAACCAGCTATTGCAAGGAATTTAGGGATTTCACCATCTATGGTCTGTAATATCATCAAAAGGTTCGGAGAATCTGGAGAAATCACTGCATGTAAGCGGCGAGGCTGAAAACCAACATTGAATGCCCGTGACCTTCGATCCCTCAAGCGGTACTGCATCAAAAAGCGACATCAGTCTGTAAAAGGATATCACCACATGGGCTCAAGAACACTTCAGAAAACCACTGTCAGTAACTACAGTAGGTTGCTACATCTGTAAGTGCAAGTTAAACCTCTGCTAGACAAAGCGTAAACCATTTATCAACAACACCCAGAAACGTCGCTGGGCCCCGAGCTCGTCTAAGATGGACTGATGCAAAGTGGAAAAGTGTTCTGTGGTCTGACGAGTCCACATTTCAAATTGTTTTTGGAAAACTGTGGACGTCGTGTCTTCTGGACCAAAGAGGAAAAGAACCATCCGGATTGTTATAGGCTTAAAGTGTAAAAGCCAGCATGTGTGATGGTATGGGGGTGTATTAGTGCCCAAGACATGGGTAACTTACACATCTGTGAAGGCACCATTAATGCTGAAAGGTACATACAGGTTTTGTTGCCATCCAAACAACGTTACCATGGACGCCCCTGCTTATGTCAGCAAAACAATGCCAAGCCACGTGGTACTAGGATCCTGATGAGAGTGCGGAAATATGACCATACCACACCAATTCTCAAATCCCTTCACTGGCTTCCTGTTACGCTCAGGATTGAATACAACGTCTCCCTACTAACCCACCGGTGCCTCCATGGAAATGCCCCCCCTCTACCTCAAAGAACTGCTCACCCCCAAAACCCCCACACGACACCTCCGCTCCGGACAGGCTAACCTCCTCCAACCTCCCGAGGACAAAGCTACGAACAATGGGAGACCGGGCTTTCTGCTCCGCCGCTACTAGTCTGTGGAACGCTCTCCCTGACCACCTGAGGGCACCACAGACTGTGGATGCTTTTAAAAAAGGCTTAAAAACCCTTCTTTTTTTTAAAAAGCCTTTTTTTTTTAGATATATGCATACTAGTTCTAGCTATTTGGTTGGTCTAGTTTTTATTTGTATAAATTTTTTTATTATCTTTTTATTTACCATTTACACAACGTGACAACTTCACCGGTTTTGGGTTTTGTATGCCAGCTGTCAGTGCCATGTTTTGGGGTAAGTGTGCAGCTGCCACACGTGTTAAAGTGTGCAATGCTGCCATCTGCAGGACGGGATCCAAAGAGGTCACCTCCAGGTCTTCCAGCAGGCCACTGAGGTCCAGCCCCCTCTTGGCAGCGTCCCAGTAGCGGTACGGCCGGATGTCTTTGAACCCGGCGTCAGCAAACACGCTGTTGTGGTTCTCTGGACGCACAAAAAGCATGGTGACAACACAACACATTGATGACAACCGCTGCCGGTGTACACACCCCAGGTGGGCGCAGACACGTAGACGGGCGTGGCCGTGTTGTTGACGCCGTTGTACCAACGCCGCAGGAACTCCGCGCCGATCCTCAGCGCGCCCGTCCCGCCCAGGGCCTGGACGCCGCCCACCTGAGACCAAGCAGCGTTTACGGCAACGGAACACGCCCGAGAGGGTGACGCGGGCGCACGAGGGGCCTCACCCGCTTCTCCAAGATGGCGGGGCTGTCGTCTCCCAGGGCGACCTTGGAGGCGGCCGAGCGGAACTCGGGCAGTCCGAGGATGGGCAGGTACTCGTGGTTGAGACTGTGGTCGTCCACGATGAGTCGCTCCACCTTCTTGACCACCGGCAGCACCCACGGCTGGCAGTCGTCTGTGCGGTAGGCTGAGAAACATCGTCACTTTAGCACTTTGCGAGCACGTCACATGACCCCGGCTACCGTCTGTTGATGACGTCATCGCCTACTGATGACGCAAGATGGCTGCCTGTGTTATTAGCACACCCGACCCTTGCCTTGTTGAGCTGCCTTGCATCCTTTGTTTACCGCTACTCATTTAGCATGCCCATCCATCTTCTTCCGCTTATCAGAGGTCGGGTCGCGGGGGCAGCAGCCTAAGCAGGGAAGCCCAGACTTTCCTCTGCCCAGCCACTTCGTCCAGCTCTTCCCGGGGGATCCCGAGGCGTTCCCAGGCCAGACATAGTCTACCCAACGTGACTTTAGCATGCACATTCTAATATTAGCATTATAGCATTTTTTTGCTAATTTTGTAGCATCAAATATTTTGTTAATTGACGAATGATGTCTGTTAGCATGCTAACGTCGATATGTTAGCTATATTTTTGCTAATTTTGTAGGTATACACCTCGACATCAAATATTTTGTTAATTGACGAATGATGCCTGTTAGTTAGCATGCTAACGTTGATATATGTGCTATTTTTTTTCAAATTTTTTAGGTATACACCTCAGCGTCAAATATTTTGTTAATTGACGAATGATGCCTGTTAGCATGCTAACGTCGATATGTGTGCTATTTTTTTGCTAATTTTGTAGGTATACACCTCAGCGTCAAACATTTTGTTAATTGACGAATGATGTCTGTTAGCATGCTAACATTAGTGTGTTAGCATATTTTTTTTAGCTAATTTTGTAGGTATACACCTTGGCGTTAAATATTTTGTTAATTGACGAATGATGTCTGTTAGCATGCTAACATTAGTGTGTTAGCATATTTTTTTTAGCTAATTTTGTAGGTATACACCTTGGCGTCAAATATTTTGTTAATTGACAAATGATGCCTGTTAGCATGCTAACGTTGACATATGTGCTATTTTTTTGCTAATTTTGTAGGTATACATCTCAGCGTCAAATATTTTGTTAATTGACGAATGATGCTTGTTAGCATGCTAACGTCGATATGTTAGCTATATTTTTGTTAATTTTGTAGGTATACACCTTGGCGTCAAATATTTTGTTAATTGACGAATGATGCCCGTTAGCATGCTAACGTTGATATATGTGCTATTTATTTTGCTAATTTTGTAGGTATACACCTCAGCGTCAAATATTTTGTTAATTGACGAATGATGGCTGTTAGCATGCTAACGTCGATATGTGTGCTATTTTTTTGCTAATTTTGTAGGTATACACCTCGACATCAAATATTTTGTTAATTGACGAATGATGCCTGTTAGCATGCTAACGTTGATATATGTGCTATTTATTTTGCTAATTTTGTAGGTATACACCTCAGCGTCAAATATTTTGTTAATTGACGAATGATGGCTGTTAGCATGCTAACGTCGATATGTGTGCTATTTTTTTGCTAATTTTGTAGGCATACACCTCGACATCAAATATTTTGTTAATTGACGAATGATGCCTGTTAGCATGCTAACGTTAGTGTGTTAGCAATTTTTTTAGCTAATTTTGTAGGTATACACCTTGGCATCAAATATTTTGTTAATTGACAAAGAATGCCTGTTAGCATGCTAACGTTGATATGTTAGCTATATTTTTGCTAATTTTGTAGGTATACACCTCGGCGTCAAATATTTTGTCAATTGACCGTGATGCCTGTTAGCATGCTAACGTCGATATGTGTGCTATTTTTTGGCTAATTTGTAGGTATACACCTCAGCGTCAAATATTTTGTTAATTGACGAATGATGCCTATTGGCATGCTAACGTAGATATATGTGCTATTTTTTTGCAAATTTTTTAGGTACACACCTCAGCTTCAAATATTTTGTTAATTGACGAATGATACCTGTTAGCATGCTAACGTTGATATGTTAGCTATATTTTTGCTAATTTTGTAGGTATACACCTCAACATCAAATATTTTGTTCATTGAGGAATGATGCCTGTTAGCATGCTAACGTTGATATGTGTGCTATTTTTTTGCAAATGTTGTAGGTATACACCTCAGCGTCAAATATTTTGTTAATTGACGAATGATGCCTGTCAGCATGCTAACGTGAGTGTGTTAGCAATTTTTTTTTTATCTAATTTTGTAGGTATACACCTCAGCGTCAAATATTTTGTTAATTGACGAATGATACCTGTTAGCATGCTAACGTTGATATGTTAGCTATATTTGTGTTAATTTTGTAGGTATACACCTCAGCTTCAAATATTTTGTTAATTGACGAATGATGCCTGTTAGCATGCTAACGTTGATATGTGTGCTATATTTTTGCTAATTTTGTAGGTATACACCTCAGCGTCAAATATTTTGTTAATTGACGAATGATGCCTGTTAGCATGCTAACGTTAGTGTGTTAGCAATTTTTTTAGCTAATTTTGTAGGTATACACCTTGACGTCAAATATTTTGTTAATTGACAAATGATGCCTGTTAGCATGCTAACGTTGACATATGTGCTATTTTTTTTGTTAATTTTGTAGGTATACATCTCAGCGTCAAATATTTTGTTAATTGACGAATGATGCTTGTTAGTATGCTAACGTCAATATATTAGCTATATTTTTGCTAATTTTGGAGGTATACACCTCCGCGTATAATATTTTGTTAATTGACCGTTGGTGCCTGTTCGCATTCTAATGTCGATATGTGTGCTATTTTTTGGCTAATTTGTAGGTATACACCTCAGCGTCAAATATTTTGTTAATTGACGAATGATGCCTATTGGCATGCTAACGTAGATATATGTGCTATTTTTTTGCTAATTTTTTAGGTATACACCTCAGCTTCAAATATTTTGTCAATTGACCATGATGCCTGTTAGCATGCTAACGTCGATGTGTGCTATTTTTTTTCTAATTTTGTAGGTAAACACCTCAGCGTCAAATATTTTATTAATTGACAAATGATGCCTGTTAGCATGCTAACGTTGATATATTAGCTATATTTTTGTTAATTTTGTAGGTATACACCTCAGCGTCAAATATTTTGTTAATTGACGAATGATGCCTATTGGCATGCTAACGTAGATATATGTGCTATTTTTTTGCAAATTTTTTAGGTATACACCTCAGCGTCAAATATTGTGTTAATTGACGAATGATGCCTGTCAGCATGCTAACGTGAGTGTGTTAGCTATTTTTTTTAGCTAATTTTGTAGGTATACACCTTAGCGTCAAATATTTTGTCAATTGAGGAATGATGCCTGTTAGCATGCTAAAATTAGTGTATTAGCAATTTTTTTAGCTAATTTTGTAGGTATACACCTCAGCGTCAAATATTTTGTTAATTGACGAATGATGTTTGTTAGCATGCTAATGTCGATATGTGTGCTTTTTTTTTGGCTAATTTGTAGGTATACACCTCGGCGTCAAATATTGTGTTAATTGACGAATGATGCCTGTTAGCATGCTAACGTTGATATGTTAGCTATATTTTTGCTAATTTTGTAGGTGTACACCTCAACGTCAAATATTTTGTTAATTGACGAAGGATACCTGTTAGCATGCTAACGTTGATATGTTAGCTATATTTTTGCTAATTTTGGAGGAATACACCTCAGCGTCAAATATTTTGTTAATTGACGAATGATGCCTGTCAGCATGCTAACGTGCGTGTGTTAGCTATTTTTTTTAGCTAATTTTGTAGGTATACACCTTAGCGTCAAATATTTTGTCAATTGAGGAATGATGCCTGTTAGCATGCTAAAATTAGTGTATTAGCAATTTTTTTAGCTAATTTTGTAGGTATACACCTCAGCGTCAAATATTTTGTTAATTGACGAATGATGTTTGTTAGCATGCTAATGTCGATATGTGTGCTATTTTTTTTGGCTAATTTGTAGGTATACACCTCAGCGTCAAATATTTTGTTAATTGACGAATGATGCCTGTTAGCATGCTAACGTTAGCGTGTTATCAATTTTTTTTAGCTAATTTTGTCAAATATTGTGTTAATTAACGAATGATGCCTGTTAGCACGCTAACGTTGATATGTTAGCTATATTTTTGCTAATTTTGTAGGTATACACCTCAACGTCAAATATTTTGTTAATTGACGACGGATACCTGTTAGCATGCTAACGTTAGTGTGTTATCAATTTTTTTAGCTAATTTTGTCAAATATTGTGTTAATTAACGAATGACGCCTGTTAGCATGCTAACGTTGATATGTTAGCTATATTTTTGCTAATTTTGTAGGTATACACCTCAACGTCAAATATGTTGTTAATTGACGAAGGATACCTGTTAGCATGCTAACGTTAGTCTGTTATCAATTTTTTTAGCTAATTTTGTCAAATATTGTGTTAATTAACGAATGATGCCTGTTAGCATGCTAACGTTGATATGTTAGCTATATTTTTGCTAATTTTGTAGGTATACACCTCAACGTCAAATATGTTGTTAATTGACGAAGGATACCTGTTAGCATGCTAACGTGAGTGTGTTAGCAATTTTTGTTAGCTAATTTTGGAGGTATACACCTCAGCGTCAAATGTTTAGTCATTGACGAATGATGCCTGTTAGCATGCTAACGTTGATATGCTTGTTGTTTACACCTCAATCATATGTTGAGTCTTGATGCATGTTAACGTTAGCATGCTATCATTTTAAACATACTTTTTAGGTCCACACCTACGATTGATATATTTTGGTATTTGACACATGTACAGTTAGCATGCTAGCTTTATTAGCTAATTTAATAGGTATACACCTAAGTGTCCTTCATTTTAGTATGTCACTAATGCTAACTGTAGGCATGCTAGCCTTTTTAAGCTTATTCTGCTCATTTTTCTTACTCGATGCTATCCGGCCAGCATGCTAACTGTTAGCATTTCAGTTCAATATACAACCTTTTCCGATTAGGTTGGTACATCGAGGTTCCACTGTATGGGGCTCCGGTTTTTTGGATGAGCGAGTGAGTGTGACTGAAGGTCACATGACTGACAAGCACACTAAACTTAACTGGCGTGCAACACGTTTGACCCGCCAGGAACTCGCAGCATCTCGCCACGTCTCGTATCACGTATCAGACCAAGGCTACGGCTGGACCACAGATGGCAGAGAAACCATCACTTTATATATACATACATCTGGTTTCATGTTCATAGGTTAAAACTAGGGCTGGGCCATAAATCTATATTGGAATATGCAATGCAAATTTGGTTGCATGGAAGAAGGCACTCGCTCTCTGGCAGGAAGTGAGACAGCCAATCAGGTAACAAGCTATCAAAGTTTGGTTGCGCAATCTGGTGGTTGATTCTTTGCATGGAGTGAGAAGAGAAAGTCCCAGATGAAGAAATTGTGGATAAAAAAGAAAAAGTCACCTGGACAGTTTTTAGATTATGTGGTCTGTAAACGATGCACCTCCCCTTTATCTCTAAAATCCTTAAAAAAAAATGAATACTTTGCGTCTAAAATCTTTGTGAACCTTGTCAGTCGGGTTTCATTTTCACAATCTGCACTATTTTCTTACACTTTATGAAGCATTTCTTACATATTCCTTCATTATAAGAGCTTATTGTTAAGTGTTCAATGTGATTCATCTATGTTGTTGACATTGTTGGGAGTGTTTTCCACGCTTGCGTTGACATTTCCTTTCTGCCTTGATAGTCGATGGGATTATATTCAGAAGAGAGTTATATCTAAAATAAAATGTATTTTTCTCCTGCTCCTTACATTCCACAGGTCATAAAAATATCAATAATTATCGATATCGACCTATATAAAAACACTGTTATCGTGATACAGTTTTCAGCCATGTTGCCCCATCCCTAATCAAAACATTCATGCAAGCACCGATCCACCCAAACGTGTGCCTCGGGGTGAGGGGAAAACCGGTTCTCTCCAGTGTTTCAAATCCGGGAAACCATTTGCCAGTCTTGTTTACGATTCCTGAGGGTGCGGTATGACATCACCATGCGCGGCAGCTAAGTGCTACAAACGCTGGAAAGGGTTACTTTATTTAGAGTTTATAACTCCCTGGCGCTGATTTATACTGTTTTTCTACTTATTAGGGCCCGCATGGCCCATTGCAAAAGGACTCCCAAAGGGAGTCCTTATGCAATGGGACATAAAAACCTATTGAATTTGTAAGGTTTTATTAGGGCCCGCATGGCCCATTGCATAAGGACTCCCACGGGGAGTCCTTATGCAATGGGACATAAGGACCTATTGAATTTGTAAGGTTTTATTATTAGGGCCCGCATGGCCCATTGTATAAGGACTCCCAAAGGGAGTCCTTATGCAATGGGACATAAGGACCTATTGTATTTGTAAGGTTTTATTTATTCTTTATTATTCTTCCGCACCCACAATAAACTGTAATTTGACCCACTTAACATGCTTCAAAACTCACCATATTTGACCCACACATCAGGACCAGCGAAAATTGCCTTTTTTTAAAAAAAAAACGAACCACAAAACTCAAAATTGCGCTCTAGCGCCCCCTAGGGAAAAGAAAACTAGACTGCCTGTAACTCCCATTAGGAAGGTCGGAGAGACATGAAACAAAAACCTCTATGTAGGTCTGACTTAGACCTACATTTCATCATAGTACATTGTCGGGCTAAAATCAACAGGAAGTTGGCAATTCCCCCTTCAAGACAAAAAAGTACTAAAAACAGTAACTTTTGCCTCTTTGAGCTGAAATTTGACCCCCTTAACATGCTTCAAAACTCACCAAACTGAACGCACACATCAGGACTGGCAAAAATTGCGATCTTATAAAAAACCTAACCCCAAATCTCAAAATTGCGCTCTAGCGCAATTTTTAAATAAAACGCAGAAAAAACTGCTCCTCGGAAGAAAAAAATTGCAAAACTGCCTGTAACTCCCACTGGGAAGGTCGGAGAGACATGAAACAAAAACCTCTATGTAGGTCTCACTTAGACCTACATTTCATATATTGACAACCCCCAGCAAAAATCAACAGGAAGTTTGCAATTTCCCCTTCAAAACAATTTTTTTTTTATAAACCGGTCACTTCTCTTCAAACATTATCTCCTCTGAGCGCGTTTGTCGTATCAGCTTCAAAATAACACAGGAGAGAGATTGAACCCTTCCAAATAAAAGTTATCGAAATAATTTTTCTAACTGCTCCGGTTTTGATTTTATGAGCCTTCAAAGAACCGCTGCGCTGATGCTGCTGCGCTGCTGTTTTTTTAAGATGGCTGCTTAAAAGCAGGAAGCACCAACGTGCCCACACAATGCAGACAAGGTAGGTACACTAGACAAAAGTCTTGGGACACTTCAGACTAAAAGTAGACAAAAGTATTGGGACACTTGGGACTAAAACTTGACAAAAGTATTGGGACACTTAGGACTAGCACCTGCCAAATACGCGGGCCCGACCTATGCTGCTTGCAGCTTTAATTTTGATTATTATTGTAAACTATTGTTATGGGCTTTCCTCTTTGTGATGTTAAGTTCCTGTTATACAGCCTTGAGCTCTTATTTTGAAGGCGCTAAGAGCGGAAGTGATGACACGTGGTAGTGGAGCGGGGGTTTTTGAAAGAAGGTAAATAAAGTGGTCCTCGTGTAAACTGGAGCCTCCGTGTTTTTTTATTTTGTAGTTTCATACAGTATAGGCGACATTTGAAAACCCCCGCTCCACTACCACGCATACTTGCCAACCTTGAGACCTCCGATTTCGGGAGGTGGGGGCGTGTTCGGGGGTGGGGCAGGGCGTGGTTGGGGGCGTGGTTAAGAGGGGAGGAGTATATTGACAGCTAGAATTCACCAAGTCAAGTATTTCATATATATATATATATATATATATATATATATATATATATATATATATATATATATATATATATATATATATATATATCTACATCCTGAAAATATGCAAACAAAACTGTGTTTAGATAATTGATACTTCAAACTTGCATAAATAAATCTTAAGGAATATAACATAACTTGGCTTCTGAGAGCTTCAAAATGTAATGAATAAAATGCTAAAGTTGTTGATAAACAAGCAATTATTTTAATAATTAAATATGGTCATTTTAAATGAATTATTATGATAATTTAAAATTAATTATTTCAAATATGTTTATTTTAATGTATAATTCTAATGCCTGGATGTAATAAAGAGTCAGAAAAAATACAAATAAAAATACAATTAATTTTGAAGTTTTTAGCAAAATATAGTAAAAATGTTTTTTATTTTTTTATTAATAAATATATTTATTTTTAGGTAAGATAAACATAATAATACAATTTATCTCTCGTCTGGATGATTTATTTCTTGTCACCCTGTTGTCCTCCCGTTGTGAAAAAAGGCTGTCCTCACTCGCCCCCTCCAGCTCCGGCTGAAAATGGGGAGATTTTCGGGAGAATATTTGTCCCGGGAGATTTTCGGGAGAGGCGCTGAATTTCGGGAGTCTCTTGGAAAATTCGGGAGTGTTGGCAAGTATGCTACCACGTGTCATCACTTCCGCTCTTAGCGCCTTCAAAATAAGAGCTCAAGGCATATACTGTATAACAGCGTATATCAGGAACTTAACATCGCAAAGAGGAAAGCCCATAAAAATATGTTACATAATTATTATTTCTCGATTGTTTGTAAATGTTTCAGTTTATAAATAAAGGTTTATGGAATTTAAAAAAAAAAAAAAAAACGCTCGAAAGTCATTCACAAGAAAGCTTGTGTGTTTATTTCTACTGTAGAATATTTATTATTTTTTTACACAAAGTGTTTTCTTCTGTTTGTGCATCTTATCGAGGCTGTCGGAAATTGATGCGTTCGCGGGGCGTGGTTCACGGCAGGAAAAGTCAAACTCGGAGGACACAGTAACGTCATAGTTGTCACGGGACGAGTTTCCAGAGGCCAATTAAATCTGCACCCATCTATAACTAAGACACATGATCGCGAATATACGGTGAATCGTGGCGATAACGATATTCTTGATTGTTGACGTCGACGAGGGCGTTTGGTGACAGGACGCCGCGAACGCACCACGGCAGGATGGGACCAGTTAGCATTAGCATCGTTAGCCGCTCACCTCCGACGCCCAGATTGACTTTCTGGGGATGGCCGTCTTCCCTGAAGTCGGCGCTCAGCTTGAAGACGGCCACCGGGGGCGCCTGCGGGACGTCGCCGAACACAGACATGGCTGAGGAGGAAGACGGGGGGCTTCCAGCGAGCAGGCAGGGAGAAAGATAGCGAGTAGCCGGGTTCACCTTCACGGACCCGCTAGGACAGACAGGACAGCGCAGCAGCCAATGAGGGGGCGGCTTACTCACGCCCTGTCTTGGCTGTATCCAATGAGAAAGCTCAAAAAGGAAACGTGCTTTTTTTGCATGTATTTTCATGTATTTTTTATTTATACATGTGTAATTGTTGTTTATTTAAAATATTTAATTAAAACATCAATCGAGTTTACTGAGGAAAGATGTTTTGTAGTAAAATAAAAAAACAACAACCTGGCCACTAGGTGTCAGTGAAGGAACGGAATACCGTAAATCGGGGTGTCCTAACTTTTCCGCACACTGAAAAATGCAAACATGCTGGGGCCCTTTAAAATGTTTCATTTTCAAAACCAATACAATTTATACATTTGTTTTTACCTTATGGCTCCTCTCAAGTTTCAGGAAGACTCTCAGTCAGAAAAATGTAAAAAGATTAAGTCTTAAAGAACTTTTTTCAACGCTTAAACCTCTTGATCAACTTTGTCGATATCAAGTTTATTTTTTCCTAAATGTTTTATGCCCTTTTTGTCATAGAAAACTTTGTTTTTTTGTGGCAAACACACAACATATGCAACATTTTCCACCAAAAATATTTCAAAGTGTAATATTTGATGTGAAGTAAGTGCAGCCTTAAATATGTCAATCATTTGTAACAACATTCATTATCTATTTTTTGAGCAATGACAGTTAAAAAAAAAAATCACACTAAAATTATTGGGAACCCAAAAGAGCCACGTTAATAAAAGTGTTAAAAAAATAAGGTCATACATATTTTTTTAAATCTCTGGATCAACTTTAGATCTTCAATTGGGTTTGTGTACATTTTGTTTATGTTTTTATGCCCTTTTTTGTCATAGAAAACTTAGCTTTTTGTGGCAAAAACACAAAATATGCAACATTTTCCATCAAAAGTATTTCAAAGTGAAATATTTGACAGTTTAAAAAAAATCACACTAAAATGATATGGGACCCAAATAATAAAAGTGTTTAAAAAAAAAAAAAAGGTCACACTTTTTTTTTTATTATTCTTGAATCTCTAGATCAACTTAAACTTTATCCCTCAATTATGTTTTTTAAAATATTTTTAAAATGTAATTTTATGCCTTTTTTTGTTATCGAAAACTTTGCTTTTTTATGGCAAAATACACAAAATATGCAACATTTTTCACCAAAAATATTTCAAAGTGTAATATTTGATGTGAAGTAAGTGGAGCATTAAATAGGTAAATAATTCATGACAACATTGATTTTGAATAATAATTATTTTTTGAGCAATAACAGTTTAAAATCCCAATAAATATATTGGGCACCCAAAAGGGCAACGTTAATAAAAATGTTTCAAAAAAAGGTCATACATTATTTTTTTTTAATGCTTAAATCTCTAGATTAACTTCATATCTATTCCTCATTTATGAGTTGTTTAATGTTTTTTTTAATTTTTATTTTATGCCCTTTTTTGTTATAGAAAACTTTGCTTTTTTATGGCAAAAAGACAAAATATGCAACATTTTCCACCAAAAACATTTAAAAAGTGAAATATTGGATGTGAAGTAAGTGGAGCCTTAAATAAGTCAATAATTCATAACAACATTGATTTAGATTTAAAAAAAAAAAAGCGCAATAACAGTTTGAAAAAAAATCAAACAGGGCCACATTAATAAAAGTGTTAAAAAAAAAGGTCATACATACATTTTTTACATCTCTAGATCAACTTCAGATCTTCAATTTTGAGTTTTTATACATTTTTTTATGTTTATGTTTTTATGCCCTTTTTTGTCATAGAAAACTTAGCTTTTTGTGGCAAAAACACAAAATATGCAACATTTTCCATCAAAAGTATTTCAAAGTGAAATATTTGACAGTTTAAAAAAAAAATCACACTACAATGATATGGGACCCAAATAATAAAAGTGTTAAAAAAGGTCACACTTTTTTTTTTTAATTCTTGAATCCCTAGCTCAACTTCAACTCTATCCCTCAATTATGTTTTTTTTTTTAAATATTTTTTTAATGTAATTTTATGCCCTTTTTTGTTATCGAAAACTTTGCTTTTTTATGGCAAAATACACAAAATATGCAACATTTTTCACCAAAAATATTTCAAAGTGTAATATTTGATGTGAAGTAAGTGGAGCATTAAATAGGTCAATAATTCATGACAACATTGATTTTGAATAATAATTATTTTTTTGAGCAATAACAGTTTAAAAAAATCCCAATAAATATATTGGGCACCCAAAAGGGCCACGTTAATAAAAATGTTTCAAAAAAAGGTCATACATTATTTTTTTTTAATGCTTAAATCTCTAGATTAACTTCATATCTATTCCTCATTTATGAGTTGTTTAATGTTTTTTTTAATTTTAATTTTATGCTCTTTTTTGTTATAGAAAACTTTGCTTTTTTATGGCAAAATACACAAAATATGCAACATTTTCCACCAAAAATATTTCAAAGTGTAATATTTGATGTGAAGTAAGTGGAGCCTTAAATAGGTCAATAATTCATGACAACATTGATTTTGAATAATAATTATTTTTTGAGCAATAACAGTTAAAAATAAATATATTGGGCACCCAAAAGGGCCACATTAATAAAAGTGTTTCAAAAAAAGGTCATACATTTTTTTTTTATGCTTAAATCTCTAGATTAACTTCAGATATATCCCTCATTTATGAGTTGTTTAAGGTTTTTTTTTTATAATTATTTATTTTATGCCCTTTTTTGTTAAAGAAAACTGCTTTTTTATGGTAAAAACACAAAATATGCAACATTTTCCACCAAAAACATTTAAAAAGTGAAATATTGGATGTGAAGTAAGTGGAGCCTTAAATAAGTCAATAATTCATAACAACATTGATTTAGATTTAAAAAAAAAAAGCGCAATAACGGTTTGAAAAAAAATCAAACAGGGCCACATTAATACAAGTGTTAAAAAAAGGTCATACATACATTTTTTACATCTCTAGATCAACTTCAGATCTTCAATTTTGAGTTATTATACATTTTTTATGTTTATGTTTTTATGCCCTTTTTTGTCATAGAAAACTTAGCTTTTTGTGGCAAAAACACAAAATATGCAACATTTTCCACCAAAAATATTTCAAAGTGAAATATTTGATAGTTTAAAAAAAATCTCACTAAAATTATTGGGCACCCAAAAGGGCCAAGTTAATAAAAGTGTTTAAAAAAAAAAAAGGTCAACTTCAGCTCTATCCCTCAATAATGACTTTGTTTTAAATCGTTTTTTTTAATTTTATTCTCTGTTCTTTTCTGTTATAGAAAACTTTGCTTTTTTATGACAAAAACACAAAATATGTAATATTTTCCCCAAAAAATATTTCAAAGTGTAATATTTGATGTGAAGTAATTGGAGCCTTGAATAGGTCAATATTTCATAAAAACATAGATTTTGATTCATTATTATTTTTGAGAAATAACAGTTTCAAAAAAATCACACTAAAATGATTGGTGACCCAAAAGGGCCACATTAATAAAAGTGTTAAAAAAAGGCAAACTTTTGTTTTAATGCTTAAACCTCTAGATGAACTTCAGATCTATCCCTCAATTATGAGTTTTTTTTTAATGTTTTTATTTCTTATTTCTTTATGCCTTTTTTTTTTTATAGAACAATTTGCTTTTTTTATGGCAAAAACACAAAATATGTAATATTTTCACATAAAAATATTTCTAAGTTAAATATTTGATTGGAGCCTTAAACAGGTCAATAATTAATAACAACATTGATTTTGAGTCTTTTTGTTTTGTTTTGAGGAATGCAGTTTAAAAAAAACACACACACAAATTCTTGGGGACCCAAAAGGGCAACATTAATAAAAGTGTTAAAAAAAAAAAAAAAGAAGGTCATTCATAATCTTTTTAAATCTCTAGATCAACTTCAGATCTTCAATTTTGAGTTTTTACATATTTTTTTACATTTTATGTTATGTTTGTTATGCCATTTTTTGTCATATAAAAGTTTGCTTTTTGTGGCAAAAACACAAAACATGCATCACCAAAAATTATTCCCGGGCGTGGCCACGGCTGCTGCTCACTGCTCCCCTCACCTCCCAGGGGGTGATCAAGGGTGATGGGTCAAATGCAGAGAATAATTTTGTCACACCTAGTGTGTGTGTGACAATCATTGGTACTTTAACTTTAACTTTCCACAAAAAATGTTTCAAAGTAGAATATTTGATGTGAAGTAATTGGAGCCTTAAATAGGTCAAATGACCTTGATTTTAATTCTTTTTTCTTTTCTTTTTAGAGCAATAACAGTTTTTAAAAAATCACACAAAAATTATTGGAGACTCAAAAGGGCCACGTTAATAAAAGTGTTAAAAAAAGGTGATACATAATTTTTTTAATGCTTGAATCTCTAGATCACCTTTCAATATATCCCCCAATTATGAGGTGTTGTTTTAATGTTTTTTTAATTCCCTTTTTTGTTATAGAAAAACAAAAAGAGCACAAAAAATGTAATATTTTCCCTAAAAAATAATTCAAAGTGTAATATTTGATGTGAAGTAATTGGAGCCTTAAATAGGTCAATAATTCATAACAACATTGATTTTGATTCATTGTTATAAAATATAAAAGTTTTGTTGCAAGTTTTGTTGATTCTATGTAACATGTTTATGTGTGCTATGGCTATGAGTTTTTTTTTCTTTGGACTCAGTCTGGACCCCCTCCCTAGAGTCCAGCCTTTGACTGAATATTTTTTTACTCCCCCCAGTGTTTACCTGTTTCTGTCACAATGTAATGTTTGTCTGATCTTGAATGGGATTGTGCTGAAAATCTCAATTTCCTCTCAGGGATTAATAAAGTATTTTCTGAATCTGAATCTGAATGATTTTTTGAGCAATGACAGTTGAAAAAAAAAAACAGCTTTGTGTTATTAGAGTCAACATTGCAACTTTTTCTCGCTACATTTCGCCTGTTTGCTCTTTTATTACACTTTGTAAGTTTTTTTCTTATTTTTTAAAGAAAGAAAGAGAAACATCTCTCGGTATGTTTTGAGTTGTGTCAATCAAACGTCAACATCATGACAGTGTACTTAATGAAGTGTCCAGTGGTTTGTGATTGATGGAATGCGAAAATGAAACAAAAGTAGGATGTTGTCAATGAATTGTCAGTGGAATAACATGTCAGGTAAAAGTCAACATTTCCTCTTGTCGTCTCTTCTTAAGTGTTTGATGAACAGCCTCCACTTGCCTGCAGAAACATGTAGCACTTCTATTGTGTGACACACACACACACACACACACAAACACACACACACCCTTTTTTAAACTGCTGAGCATGCAAGGACATCCATTAAAGTCCAAACACCCTTGAGGGTTCTTTTGTTTAGGCGTGGTTCACTTAAACACGTACAAAAATAAACAAGAGCTATATATATATATATATATATATATATATATATATATATATATATATATATATATATATTTTATATATATATATATATTTTATATATATATATATATATATTTTTATATATATATATATATATATATATATATATATACATACATATATATATACATATACATATATATATATATATATATATAAATCTCCTGATGATTGAGGGTACCCCTCCTCATGAAACAGGCCTGTAGAGATGAAATAGTCTTGTGATTTTTTTTCCCACACATACATATATATATATATATATATATATATATATATATATATATATATATATATATACATATATATATATATATATATATATATATATATATGTATACATATATATTTTTATATATATATATATATATATATGTATACATATATATTTTTATATATATATATATATATATATATATATATATATATATATATATATATATATATATATATATATATATATATATATATGTATACATATATATTGTTTGAGTTTTTGAAGCATTTTTGGATTTCTATTGTTTATGTAGTTTGGGATTTGGAATTCGACATATTTTATGATTACATTTTTTAAGCATATTGTACGTATTTTTGTAGCAATATTTTTAAAGAATTTTCTACATATTTATTTTCTAAGAGTTTTGTTCATATTTTGAGATTTTTTTTAATGTCTATTTTGGGATTTTTATGTGTTATTTTAGCATATTGTACATTTAGTTTTGAAACATATACTACGCATTCTGGTAGCTTTTTAAAAAAAAGCATATTCTACATATTTTTTTATTTTTTAAGCATATTGTACATATTTTTTAATCTAGATTTTTTAAAGCATATTCTACATGTTTTTGATTATCTTTATTTATTTTATTTTATATACTTTTGGATTAATATGTTTTAAGCATATTGTACATATGTTATAAATTATTTTTTCAGCAAATTCTCATATTTTATTATTTTTATTTTTTAAGCATATTCCACATATTTTATGATTACATTTTTTAAGCATATCCTCATATTTGATCTTTTAAAATTTTTAAGAAAATTCCACACTTTGGGATTTAAATTTTTCTAAGAATATTACACATTTTGGGGATTTTTTTAAAAGCGAATTTTGCCTATTCTGGGATTTTTTGATATATTTTTTAGCATGTTGTACATTTGTTTTTTAAACTGATACTAAGTATTCAGGTAGTTTTTTTAAAAGAACATATTCTCACAATTTGGGATTTTTATTCTTCAAATAATTCTGGACATATTTGGAGATTTTTTTAAAGCATATTTTGGGATTTTCATATTTTTTTTTGCATATTATACATTTGTTTTTGAAACATTTACTACGAATTCTGGTAGTTTTTAACCCATATTCTACATATTTTATTTTTAAAGCATATTCGCGTATTTGGGATTTTTTTTAAGCCTATTCTGGGATGTTTATATATTTATTTTAGCATATTGTACATTTATTTTTGAAACATATACCACGTATTCTGGTAGCTTTTTTAAGCATATTGTAAATATGTTATAATTACATTTTTGAAGCATATTGTACGTATTTTTGGATTTGCATGTTTTAAAGCATATGCTACATGTTTGAATGATTTTTATTTGTTTAATTTAATATATTTTTTTATTAATATGTTTTAAGCATATTGTACATATTTTTCGATTTATTTTTTAAGCAAATTCTCATATTTTATGATTTTTATTTTTAACCATATTCCACAAATTTTATGATTACATTTTTAAAGCATATTCTCATATTTTATGATTTTATTTTTTAAACATAATTCACATGTTTTGGGATTTTTATTTTTCTAAGAATATTGCACATTTTGGGCATTTTTTTTAAAAGCGTATTTTGCTATTCTGGGATTTTTTGATATTTTTTTTAGCATATTGTTAATTTTTGTTTTTAAAACTTATACTAAGTATTCTGGTAGTTTTAAAAAAAAAAACATATTCTCACAATTTGGGATTTTTATTCTTCAAATAATTCTGTACGTATTTGGGGATTTTTTTTAAAGGGTATTTTGGAATTTTCATATATATTTTTCGCATATTGTAAATTTGTTTTTGAAACACTTTCTATGCATTCTGGTAGTTTTTTTTTTTAAAACATATTCTACATATTTTATTTTTAAAGCATATTCTCATATTTGGGGATTTTTTTATTTTTTTAGGCATATTGAACGTATTTTTGTAGCAATATTTTAAAATAATTTTCTACATATTTTTTTTTTTTCTTAAGCCTACTCTGGGATGTTTATATATTTATTTAAGCATATTGTACATTTAGTTTTGAAACATATACTACGTATTCTGGTAGCTTATTTTAAGCATATTGTAAATATTTTATAATTAAATTTTTTAAGCATATTGTACGTATTTTTGGATTTACATTTTTTGAAACATATGCTACATGTTTTTATGATTTGTATTTGTTTAATTTAATATATTTTTTGACTAATATGTTATAAGCATATTGTACATATTTTATGATATATTTTTTAAGCAAATTCTCATATTTTATGATTTTTATTTTAGCATATTGTTAATTTTTGTTTTTAAAACTTATACTAAGTATTCTGGTAGTTTTTTTTAAAAACATATTCTCACAATTTGGGATTTTTATTCTTCAAATAATTCTGTACGTATTTGGGGATTTTTTTTAAAGGGTATTTTGGAATTTTCATATATTTTTTTCGCATATTGTAAATTTGTTTTTGAAACATTTTCTATGCATTCTGGTAGGTTTTTTTTTTTAAACATATTCTACATATTTTATTTTTAAAGCATATTCTCATATTTGGGGATTTTTTATTTTTTTAGGCATATTGAACGTATTTTTGTAGCAATATTTTTAAATAATTTTCTACATATTTTTTTTTCTTCTTAAGCCTACTCTGGGATGTTTATATATTTATTTAAGCATATTGTACATTTAGTTTTGAAACATATACTACGTATTCTGGTAGCTTATTTTAAGCATATTGTAAATATTTTATAATTACATTTTTTAAGCATATTGTACGTATTTTTGGATTTACATTTTTTGAAACATATGCTACATGTTTTTATGATTTGTATTTGTTTAATTTAATATATTTTTTGACTAATATGTTATAAGCATATTGTACATATTTTATGATATATTTTTTAAGCAAATTCTCATATTTTATGATTTTTATTTCTTAAGCATATTCTACATATTTTATGATTACATTTTTAAGCATATCCTCATATTTTGTTATTTTAATTTTTTTAAGCATACTCCACATTTTGGGATTTGTATTTTTCTAAGAATATTGCACATTTTGGAGATTTTTTAAAAAAAGGGTATTTTGCCTATTTTAGGATTTTATTCAGCATATTGTACATTTATTTTTTTAAACTTATACTACGATTTTGGTAGATTTTTTAATGCATATTCTCATATTTTATGATTTTATTTTTAAGCATATTCTACGTATTTTTAGATTTACATTTTTTTAAAGCATATGCTACATGTGTTTATGATTTGTATTTGTTTAATTTAATATATTTTTTGATTAATATGTTATAAGCATATTGTACATATTTTATGATATATTTTTTAAGCAAATTCTCATATTTTATGATTTTTATTTCTTAAGCATATTCCACATATTTTATGATTACATTTTTTAAGCATATCCTCATATTTTATTATTTTAAGCATACTCCACATTTTGGGATTTGTATTTTTCTAAGAATATTGCACATTTTGAGGATTTTTAAAAAAAGCGTATTTTGCCTATTTTAGGATTTTATTTAGCATATTGTACATTTATTTTGTAAACTTATACTACAATTTTGGTAGTTTTTTGTTTTTTTAATGCATATTCTGATATTTTATTATTTTATTTTTAAGCATAATGTACGTATTTTTAGATTTACATTTTTAAAAGCATATGCTACATGTTTTTATGATTTTTATTTGTTTAATTTAATATATTTTTTGATTAATATGTGTTAAGCATATTGTACATATTTTATGATTTATTTTTAAGCAAATTCTCATATTTTATGATTTTTATTTTTTAAGCATATTCCACATATTTTATGATTACATTTTTTAAGCATATCCTCATATTTTATTTTTTTATTTTTTTAAGCATACTCCACATTTTGGGATTTGTATTTTTCTAAGAATATTGCACATTTTGGGGATTTTTTTTAAAAGAGTATTTTGCCTATTTTAGGATTTTATTTAGCATAAGCGGTAGAAAATGGATGGATGGATATTGTACATTTATTCTTTAAACTTATACTACGATTATGGTAGTTTTTTGTGTTTTTAATGCATATTCTCATATTTTATGATTTTATTTTTAAGCATATTCTACGTATTTTTAGATTTACATTTTTTAAAGCATATGCTACACGTGTTTATGATTTTTATTTGTTTAATTTAATATATTTTTTGATTAATATGTTTTAAGCATATTGTAAATATTTTATGATTTATTTTTTACGCAAATTCTCATATTTTATTATTTTTATTTCTTAAGCATATTCCACATATTTTATGATTACATTTTTTTAAAGCATATTGTCATATTTTATAATTTTAATTTTTTAAGCATATTCCACATTTTGGGATTTTTATGTCTCTAAGAATACTGCACATTTTATGGATTTTTTAAAAAGCATATTTTGCCTATTTTAGGATTTTATTTAGCATATTGTACATTTATTTTGAAAACTTATACTACAATTTTGGTAGTTTTTTGTTTTTTTAATGCATATTCTGATATTTTATGATTTTATTTTTAAGCATAATGTACGTATTTTTAGATTTACATTTTTAAAAGCATATGCTACATGTTTTTATGATTTTTATTTGTTTAATTTAATATATTTTTTGATTAATATGTTTTAAGCATATTGTACATATTTTATGATTTATTTTTTAAGCAAATTCTCATATTTTATGATTTTTATTTTTGAAGCATATTCCACATATTTTATGATTACATTTTTTAAAGCATATTGTCATATTTTATAATTTTAATTTTTTAAGCATATTCCACATTTTGGGATTTGTATTTTTCTAAGAATATTGCACATTTTATGGATTTTTTAAAAAGCATATTTTGCCTATTTTAGGATTTTATTTAGCATATTGTACATTTATTTTGAAAACTTATACTACAATTTTGGTAGTTTTTTGTTTTTTTAATGCATATTCTGATATTTTATGATTTTATTTTTAAGCATAATGTACGTATTTTTAGATTTACATTTTTAAAAGCATATGCTACATGTTTTTATGATTTTTATTTGTTTAATTTAATATATTTTTTGATTAATATGTTTTAAGCATATTGTACATATTTTATGATTTATTTTTTAAGCAAATTCTCATATTTTATGATTTTTATTTTTGAAGCATATTCCACATATTTTATGATTACATTTTTTAAAGCATATTGTCATATTTTATCATTTTTATTTTTTAAGCATATTCCACATTTTGGGATTTTTATGTCTCTAAGAATACTGCACATTTTATGGATTTTTTAAAAGCATATTTTGCCTATTTTAGGATTTTATTTAGCATATTGTACTTTTTTTTTTTTTAAACTTATACTATGCATTCTGGTAGTTTTTTTTTTAAAGCATATTCTCATATTTTATGATTTTATTTTTTGAAGCATATTCTACATATGTTCGGCCTAAATTAAGATGCACTTTCTTTATTGAGTAAAAACTGCCAAATAATCCACCATGGGGCCAAAGAATGTTGTGAGTGCCAGCACTTTGATAAAGAAGGTGAGGCACACTACTGAATTCTTGTAGCAACAGTGTCCAATAGAGGTCAAAGTGGTGTTAAATGTTGATTAATAGATGTATTTCACAGTAAAACTACAATTAATCTCTATGAAATATATTTTATGCTCATATTTTTGTGCGTTTTCCTATTTCCTAGCAGGATGACAACAATGAGATCTGCATTGGTGCTGAATGGTCTGTACTTTGTCAGCGACGTCTGCTTCCTGCTGTCACCACTCAGCACACAACACGCTGATTTACACGTGTGTGTGTGTGTGTGTGTGTGTGTGTGTGCGAGTGTGTGTGTGTGTGTGTGTGTGTGTGTGTTGAGTCTGGATGATCTGTGGCTGCAGGAAGTGATCCGTGTTGCTGTGTACACATCAGCAAACACCACCCACGGTTAGGGGTCATTGTGTGTGTGTGTGTGTGTGTGTGTGTGTGTGTGTGTGTGTGTGTGTGTGTGTGTGTGTGTGTGTGTGTGTGTGTGTGTGTGTCCTGTCATCAAGTCTACACTTTGGACAAACCCCGTTTCCATATGAGTTGGGAAATTGTGTTAGATGTAAATATAAACGGAATACAATGATTTGCAAAACCTTTTCAAGCCATATTCAGTTGAATGCGCTACAAAGACAACATATTTCATGTTCAAACTCATAAACTTTTTTTTTTTTTTTGCAAATAATAATTAACTTAGAATTTCATGGCTGCAACACATGCCAAAGTCGTTGGGAAAGGGCATGTTCACCACTGTGTTACATGGCCTTTCCTTTTAACAACACTCAGCAAACGTTTGGGAACTGAGGTGACACATTTTTGAAGCTTCTCAGGTGGAATTCTTTCCCATTCTTGCTTGATGTACAGCTTAAGTTGTTCAACAGTCCGGGGGTCTCCCTTGTGCTATTTTAGGCTTCATAATGCGCCACACATTTTCAATGGGAGACAGGTCTGGACTACAGGCAGGCCAGTCTAGTACCCGCACTCATTTTTAAAGCATATTCTCATATTTTATGATTTTATTTTTTAAGCATAATTCACATGTTTTGGGATTTTTATTTTTCTAAGAATATTGCACATTTTGGGCATTTTTTCAAAAGCGTATTTTGCTATTCTGGGATTTTTTTTGATATTTTCTTTAGCATATTGTAAATTTTTGTTTTTGAAACTTATACTAAGTATTCTGGTAGTTGTTTTTTTTAAACATATTCTCACAATTTGGGATTTTTATTCTTCAAATAATTCTGTACGTATTTGGGGATTTTTTTAAAGGGTATTTTGGAATTTTCATATATTTTTTTCGCATATTGTAAATTTGTTTTGGAAACATTTACTATGCATTCTGGTAAAAAAAATTAAAAACATATTCTATATATTTTATTTTTAAAGCATATTCTCATATTTGGGGATTTTTTAAATTTTTTAGGCATATTGAACGTATTTTTGTAGCAATATTTTTAAATAATTTGCTTTTACTATGAAGCCACGTTGATGTAACAGGTGGCTTGGCATTGTCTTGCTGAAATAAGCAGGGGCGTCCATGGTAACGTTGCTTGGATGGCAACATATGTTGCTCCAAAACCTGTATCAGTCCATCTTAGATGAGCTCAGCCCCAGCGAAGCCGACGGCGTTTCTGGGTGTTGTTGATAAACGGTTTGCATAGGAGAGTTTTAAGTTGCACTTACAGATGTAGCGACCAACTGTAGTTACTGACAGTGGGTTTCTGAAGTGTTCCTGAGCCCATGTGGTGATATCCTTTACACTCTGATGTCGCTTGTTGATGCAGTACAGCCTGAGGGATGGAAGGTCACGGGCTTAGCTGCTTACGTGCAGTGATTTCTCCAGATTCTCTGAACCCTTTGATGATATTACGGACCGTAGATGGTGAAATCCCTCAATTCCTTGCAATAGCTGGTTGAGAAAGGTTTTTCTTAAACTGTTCAACAATTATTATTAATTATTATTTGCAAAAAAAAAAAAAGTTTATCAGTTTGAACATCAAATATGTTGTCTTTGTAGCATATTCAACTGAATATGGCTTGAAAATGATTTGCAAATCATTTTATTCCGTTTATATTTACATCTAACACAATTTCCCAACTCATATGGAAACGGGGTTTGATGTCCTACGTTAGTCTTCCTTCATTTTACCAAAAACAAAAAAGATCATTACTAGTAAAAAAAATTAAAAAAAATTAAATTCCCACAGAAATGTT